>NW_021518017.1:0-59687 GCF_001605985.2 Dendrobium catenatum | reverse complement strand
GCTGGGGATTTAAAATGCCGAATTTCCATGACTTTGAAGAATGTTTAAACAGTTTGAAAAATGACATGAGAAATAATTTACTGTCTTGGAATATCTTTTGCAACATGATCTTTTTGGTTTGGAAGAGTAGGTGTAAGCTTATTCATAATAAGTATGAAGACTCAGATAACTATATTGCTGCCAATGCTATTTCCTTTGCAGTGAGAAGCAACTTTATTCAGATCCAATCGGAAAACTGGGATGCTAACCAGCTTTTGCTGAATTCTACTTGGCATCCTCCTCCTACCGGGTGGATTAAAATAAATTTTGATGCAGCTCTTAAAAGTAATCACTTGGCGGGGATAGGTGGAGTTATCCGAGATGATAAAGGAAGGTTTTTAATGGCTTTTGGAAACAATTATATGCATTGGGATATTTCTTATTTAGAGTTAATGGCTATTCTTGATCTGAAAAAGCTGCTCAAAGAATGGATGATGGAGGCTCAAGGTGTGATAATAGAAGGAGATAACTTAAATATTATCAATCTGCTTAACAATGCAATCAAAGAATGGAAGGTTAGTAAGAAGATTGATAAGAATCTGGTTTTTTTACTTGAGTTTAAGCAAGTTGTTTTCTCACATTCTTTTAAGAATGGGAACAAACTAGCAGATATATGTGCTAATTTGGGCCTTATAAGATCTTTTGTATGGGAAGATCTAGATGATGTTATGATTCCTCCTTCTTTCTTGTATTGCTTGAAGGAGAAATGTGATGCTTTAGGATTACTTTGACTTGTTTTTTTCTTCATATCTTTAATGCATTTTCAGCATTTCTCTCAAAAAAAAAGAGTGGTTTACTTGTAAAAAATTTATCTCTCTCTCTCTCTCTCTCTCTCTCTCTCTCTCTCTCTCTCTCTCTCTCTCTCTCTATATATATATATATAACACTGAAATATGTTTAATCTGTTTGCTCTATAAATATGAGATAAGTAGAAATTAGATGGGTCTTAAGTGCTTTGACCATTCATGTTAACAATTAGACATCTATTGTTAATGTAATCATATAATCAAATTCATAAATATTTTGACAAAATAAAAAATTAAATTTGATTCATAAACACTTAATACAATCAACAAAACAACGTCATAAGTGACTTATTTATTTTTTATTTTATGAGCAATCATTTTAAAGCAAAAATTTAAATCTCCACTCAAAGCATGCCTAATTGCATGATTGGAGTTCTTCCAAATTGCAAAAATAAAAAATAATTTCCTTAGCACAATGTAATTATTTCAAGAAAAAATAAGTTTGTTCTATAGATGTCTTATAATTTTTTAATTTGTTCCTTTTTTAAGGACTTTTAAGCAAATTAAAGCAAATTCGTATACATATCACATACGTAAAAATAAGTCTTAAGGCATATATAATCTATTTTGGGGCATCTATGATTTTTTATAAAGGTAGTTGCAAAGCTATTATGGAGAAAATACTTTTTTTAAAGCTGCTGCAGAAAGCAACATTCTAGTATAAAATTTTCTTAAAAATAGTGAAAAAATAGTAATCAAATATAAACTGTAGTTATAGTCAAAAAATCAAAACAGTAAGAAAAATATCCCAAATAAAATGAGTTGTATTTTTTCTAAGAATTTATCTATACCACTGAACTTTATTTAATTTATAAAATAGTAACTATTCATAAGTATTTATAATAGAAAAATATAGTCTTTAGACAATATATGAGATGTAATTTTAAAAAGATTACACGTTTTAGATATCAGAAGTCTATTAAGTTTATTTGTTTCGTTCTGAAAATAATAAATTTAATTTAATTTTAAAAGTGCAAACTATTTATCATTCAAAACAAAACAAATAACAAATTGATTTTTGTTTATTATTAAATATTTTAAGCACTTTTCAAATAAGAATTGCCAAGATTTTATAGGACCATTCTATCAATATAATTTTTCAATAAATGAAGCAGAATGATAGAAATAAACTTAATAGGATTACAAACCCAAAAGTTAAAATCACTAAAATTGGTTCAATCAGCCTTCTTACTTAAGCCAAAAAGTTTTCAAAGCACCTTTAACTCCTTCACAGTCTATTTACAAGTCTCACAAGAACAAAATACAGCAAGCTCACAACAATGGTGGCGTAATCTACTTAATCCTACTGATGTGAACCGCCATTAATACACCTTTCTGAGCTTCCAACATCTCAAAAATACAGACATCACCTACATTCAACTGGTTATATTGAGCAAATTCCTTCCATCCAGAAGAAAACCCAACTGAATTCCCCTGAACAAGACAATGAACAGGCCAAGTTCTCTCCTTGTCATTTCGTTGCAGAAGAACTCTGCCGCTTGCTCGTGGAAGATATTGAATGGCAAAAGCTATGGGAATGGTCTGCAAAGGTAATATGAAAGCAGATGTAAGTATTTACAATGATACCAGAGGGGAAGAACTAATAAAACAGTTTGGATTCATCTCCAGAAGCTGTGATTGATATTTTAGTTTATTGGAAAGGTCCAAGAGGTAATATGAGCTCTTTTTTTTCTTCTTTTCTTATTTCTTTAATATTTTCATGCAAAGCTCCATCTATAAATCCTTTTAGATTACGTGAATTAACTGTAGAGAGTTCAGGTGAAGCAGGGGAAGAGAGGATGAGGCTCAGGTGAGTGTTGCTATAGGGAAGAAATCAAGAGTTAACTCTGTAAAGAAGCTCGAGCACAAAGAAAGAAATTAGAGATTATTCTGTGGAGACCGGACACATCTTACCGTCCAGAGGCCAATCAGGTGCAACCACGTCATCCAGTATCGAGCCGCAGTACCGAGTAGGGGTGCTGTGGCACATTTTCATTGGGCTATGGATGATGTTCAATGTCCGCACCTAATAATTTCACGAAAAAAAGAGGAGTAAAAAGAAGTTCTCAAGTAGCTCTTGAAAGAGGTAAGAATTGGTGGCATGATTTCTTCTGATTCATGGTAATAGCAAGGACGTTTATCTCTCTACCTCTATCTTCAACAAAGTGATTACATGAACTAATCCCTTAATGTATGAAGTTTCAGTTGAGAAAGCTTTCAGATCAAAGCATGGATCACAAAAAAATCAAAATCAATGAGTTAGATAACAAATACATTCGGAGTTTTGGAAGATGCATATAGAAAACTCTTCCAGAGAATGTTCCATCAACAGCTGAAAGGGCTGAAGCCACAACTTGTTCAAAAAGAAGAGTGTGAGTTTATGGACAAATAAGCCAAGAGAGTCATCTGACTATCCATCAACATGAACGTCAACTTCCAAAAAAAATTAAATATTGTACATAAGATCATCCATAGATCCATTTTTCTTAAAATTTATGTATTGCAATGGTTACACGGATTACTGGTTGGATATTTGTAGAGGTTAGGATGCATTTTAAGCTTTTTTTAATCGAACTAGTATTTATAAATATCAACTAGAGAAATTGGTCATTTATTAAATTGAATCAAATCAAATCAAGACTATGTTGCACCGATAAGGATACGACGACAAGGATACGACACGACACAGATACGGGATACATCAATTCTTAAAAATACAGGATACGAGTATGGCACGGACACGACATTATAATTTATAAATCATACATAAAAATTAAGAAAGCAATCAAAGCATAATAATTTTTTAACAAAAAAAATGACAACAACATCATTTGTAGCCTTGTAGCTTATAATATCAAAATATAAGTGAGCATTAAATATCTAGTACAGCAACAAAAAGCATAAACATAAATTATCTAGAACAAGAAGTTTCAACTATTCAATAGAATGAATTATATAATTATCTTCTTCATTGGTTAGTCTTTGAACTTATGTATCATCTTCAATAAATATCATAGCTTCTAATTCAGGTTCATCAAGTGAAAGATTAATAGTTTTTAATATTTTCATATCATCAAGAGACTCAAATCCATCTCATAAATGAGAGAATCTTCGGATTTCTTTTTATTTTTCATCGGACACGCATATCGGATACGTGTGTCCTTTTGAAATTAAATAGTATTTTAATTGGATACGGCTTGGGCGTATCCGACACGTATCGGTGGAGTATCGGAGGCGTATCAATGTATCGGTGTATCAGATACAGCACGCCTTCGTAAATAGGTGTATTGGTGCAACATAGACAAAAGATCATTAGACCATACATACCAATGCATCTACTCAAAAGGGATTTTCAATTTTTAGCTAAAATGTAGAAAAATCCAACTCACCCTTCTCTTAGGTTGTACCATAGCTTTCGGAAGTATATGATGAAGGGCAACAAAAACTTGTAATAGGAGATTGATATTCTCTGAGTAGTGTGATTGATAAGGAAAGATGTCTTGCTCTAACATAAAATATCATTGATAAACTCATTATGTCATTTTCAAACACAATCTCAAAATCTTTATTTGTAGAAATAGGGTTATAAAAATAATGCCCAAAAATCAAGATCAATATTTCTGCCACGACTCGGCCTGGAAGCTCAAGTTAATAAGGCGAGAACAAACAATCAGACAATTATTACAAATCTTTTAATAATAATAAATACTCAATAGATGACTATCCAAAATATAACTGAAGGGCCACTAAAAATATTTTTCAATTTGAATATATAATAAACTAATTCTTACCTATTTTCATTTAAACACCTTCTATATATGAACTCTCCTCTTTTAGCCATTTAATCTACATGAGATTTACCAGACATTTCAATTTAAATATTTGATTTTTTCATAATAAACTCAATGGATAATTACAATTTATAATATAACAATTAAACATGCATACGAGTAATGTTTGTTTGTCAAAATTTTCATTTAACATATGAATTTTTAGCATAAATGTAAATCAAAATTATACTACTTTAAATAATCTTTATTCATTTTCCATTTCATTTATTATAAGAGCACAGTCAAATTTTGTACTATTTTGAATTAATATGCACGGATACATTGCATCCCTAGTCAGTACCATATGGTGATTAACTCTTGTATTTACACATAAACATTTTCTTTTTTTTTACACTTTTATTAACATGTTACAATTCATTTTATTTGTTTAAGTGTGCAATACAAACTTTAATTACTTAAGTTTCATCAATTTAGTTCAAAATATTCACTTAAACTTAATAAGTATGCAGAAATGATACAATATTTAATAATTGAAATAAAACAACAGAAGAATTTAATTGATATAAATAAACTTAATCACCCCCTTCATTGCTTTTCTTGTTGAATTTCTTTCCAAATTTCTTCAATTTCAAATTGGTCTCTTTAATGCAACACCTAAGGTCACATAAAATTAGATAAATTTGCATTGTTATCTTAAAACTACACTTTCATTAAATTTAAATAAATTTTCCGTTAACATATGTATAATCTTACCTAAACTCTTTACGAGAATTTTTTTTGGCTTCAATACTTTATTTCAGCTGAACGATTTAATTCCTTCACTATTTCGAATGGTATATATTTGCATTGGATATATCATTTAAATAATATTAAATATTTCTAAATTATCACACCATCATTATAATTACATCCTCCGCCTTTAATCTCTAAAAATAACTGAATTTAATTATCTTTAAATGACATTGATTACCTCAATTGATCTTCCTCTTCGACAAATCAAAGCTTTTACCATGTACATTTATCCCAAAAATTTGATTCAATAAACTAAAATTATTAAATTCCTTCCTTTTCAAATAAAAGAAATTTACTTATTCATCACCAATAATAAGGTGGTTGAACACTCTTCTTCTTCTTTACTGTTTTCTACTCCTCCAAACCGAATGAACGAACTATCTTATGCGAGAAATTACCTGGATCAACTATTACTCACGTTGAACCTATCGAACACATCGTCTACTCACTTTGGTTCCGCTCCAATCTTCCTCTTATATCTCTGCTTCTACCTTCTCTAAATTCCCTTTTTCATTCATGTGGTTTCACTAGAGTAAGCGAAAACGGCTTCTCTCTCGTGAAGAGTCGCGTAGGTTCACTCACGATTGCTCCCGAACCCGCAGTTGTTGAGACACTGCCACTCGCTCGCCCACCTGCTTGCTCTTTGTTTGCTTTCACGCACTTTAGATAAATGACCGGATCAATTGAATCGATACAGCTGCCGGTTCTAACAATTCCAATTTCAAATCTAATTCTTTCTAAGCTAAATTTAAAACTAAACAAAACTAACTCAAACTTAGAATCATCCCATAAACAAGATAATTTATTATAAGAAAATAAATAATCTATAATTCCAAGTTAAATAAAATAACTAAAATAACCTAAAGGTAATTTCCTTTATAGATCACAAATATTTAACAAGATGAAAATGTGATGATTTGATTTCAGTGAATTGGATTTCTCCACATGATGAAGAAGAGATTGTAAGGTTATTTCTCTACCATGAAGAACTTGGGAGTGGAATGTGGTTGTAGGCTAGTTGGGACCGAACCACTACACATCAGTTTGTTTAGTTTATTTTTTTAATTTTAGAATTTAATTTTTTTTCTTTTATTTCACTCTCATGGAGTGAATATAGGTGGGTTGTCTTGTCTACTTTTTTTCAACCTTTAAATTTCTTGCATTTACCTACTCGATTTGATAATTCAATTTTGTTTATTCAGTCTTTAGTACACACAAATTCAATCACAAGGTATTAAAAGCTCCATTATCTTGAAGAATCCACTTTTTTTTCAACTTCTAAATTTCTTGCAATTATTTCCGAATTTAATTATCTCAATTTTATTTATTATATTCCTTAGTACACACAAAGTCCTTTGCGAGGGAATTTCAAAGTTCCGCTATCTTAAAGAATCAAGGGCAAGAGCAACAAAAGCTTTTTTTTTTTTTTTAACCTCCGACCAAGAGCAACAAAAGCTTTTGAAATAGGATTGATGCATTATAAAAGTAGTTTGATTGGTGAGGAATAACTTTTATCTCTTATACCAATTTGATGATGATGGTGATGATAGCGGGTGAGGAGAATGGAGTACTAGAGAGATAGACCCAAGACAGGAATAGATATAAGAGTAGTTGCAATCAACCGAGAGAGAAAGAGAGAGAGAAGTAGTTGAAATTCACCAAGATGAGAGATTAGGATAAGCATTTTTATTTAATTCATTCTATCTTCTTCAAACACAAGCCTAAATCTCTATTTATAGAAATAGGGTTACAGAAAGAATACCCAAAGATAAGATCAATTATATAGATTCAAATATAATCCTATCAACTAATTTAATATTAAATAATTCAAATTCAAACCTTCAAGTGCCCAAAAAAGTTAATATACTATGATATATCATCAAAAAATTATCTTGATCAGGCACGAATGTCGAAGCAAAATCAAGCTAGAAACTTCAAAAACTAAATTGGAAATCATATGAACTCCAATTTCAGCAAACTTACAACAAACTAAACGTCTCAAAAATACAAACCCAACGACATCATGTTCGACTCAATCCAAGCCCAAATGAGGAAATTCTCAAGCATAGTAAAGGGAAATCCATCCCAACATTCTATATGGTCAACTAACACCTAAAGCAGAATTTAATAGAATTAAGCGTAAACACACACATAAGATTACAGCAGGGGAAAAAACTGGGTTGAATATGATTCTAGCCTAATAAATCAACCTTATGTAGGTAGGATGAGCAATATATATTCTTCTATTTCATACACCTATTTCTTTTTTGAGGGTATGTTCTTGTTCGATTCCAACAGTTAAACTAAGCCTCCAATTCGGACGGATTTAAGCCATAACCAAATACTGAAACGATTATAGTTAAAATCAGATCAACAGACTATAGATTCTCATCACAACCGGAGGATCTGATCAATTATCATACAATAGATTTGAAACTGGATTTGATATTTTCATGTGCAGTGTACTAAAATATTGATGTTTGATGGAAGAATCGCTTAGAAATTAAAATAATATCCATAGATAAAATGTGTTCTTACCAAATAAAATCTTTTGCTGATACAGCTGGGCACCATGATTGACACAAATGTAGGCCTATCTGTTTGAATTGTTTCAGCTAAGTGGAGCACAATGCTCTTCTCAGCATCAGTAAGTCGTGCTTTTTTTGAAATGATGAAATCCTTGGGATTCCACTGCTTAGCCAAAGAAACTTCATTGCTGAGGTTCATGGTCCCTTCTTTGATCTCACTTTCTTGTTCTAAATAACCAAATGATCCAGTTAATAAAACTAGAAAACCAAAACTTTCCTTCAAAATTGATTTAAAAATAAATAAACATAAGTTAATTAAACTAAGGCTTCGTTTGGGACAGCTTTCTTAATGCTTCTTAAAACAGCTTTCTAGTGCAAAAGTCAAAATTTTTGTACTCAAAAGCTGCTTTAAGGAGCAAAAAAGTAGTCACAAACGAAGCCTAAGAAATATATTTGAGTATTAGGCTGCTTTGAATGCTCAAGAGAAAAAAAATAAGATAAGAAAAGACACCAAATTAGGGGGTTGACGATTAAAGATGCTCAGTTACCCTTTCCTTTGCTTCACCTTTGGAGAAGAATACAACTAAAAAAAAGCTGATAATCAAAACATGATAGCTAGTGGAAGTACCAAGGAGTTCAAGATACAACAAAGGTGCTAATGAGTATTGCATTCACGTGTTCTTTCCTGAGGAAATTTCAAAGAAAATCAAACGCACCATTTAAGGATTTCTTTCCCCTTGTACCAGTGAAGTTCTTCTGTCTAAGAATTCTTTTTGTACTCGTTGTATTCATTCTCCTCTTGGATATGCTTCTCTTTGTATCTTTTTGTTTACTCTCAAATCTTTTGAACATAGCTAATTGTTTTGGTTGCTCAGAAGTTCTGGGAGAGCTTTCATGGCAGGGATGTCTGTCCTTTTTACCATAAGCTATTGCACATAATTCTTCCATACATCCTTTCTCATTGCACAATGAGAAGCAGCTTTCTCACAGCCGCTTTGCTCAAAAATCAACACAATAAAGGAAGAACGGCCATCATACTTGAACACCAAAGTGTCATTTTCTAGAATACCATAAGCTGCAACAAAATTCGTCCAACACAATCAAGAAAACATCCATCACAGTCTTCTTCAATTCAACGTGCCATTTATCACCAACTTGGGACCTTCAGCTCAATAGTTTCAAGAAGTTCGCCCTTAAAGTGGTCTTAAACTCTTGGTAAGACCTGGAGCAACAAAGAAATGACATCATGAGGCTGGGTCTATAAACTGTTTTGTAAGACCTGGAGCAACACAAGAAAATGACATATCATGAGAGTAGAAATCAGCGAAAAGTAAATATAGCCATACTATGTTATCGTTCAAAATTACAAAATTCAATTGGATCTACATTCTCCAAAGCTACCCTTTATTATGGTGTCTGATTCTTCAGTTAAAAGAAATGTTACAGCATATAGTTTGAGTATCAACAAAAATGAGAAATATACTTGCATCATTATATAATCTAAATTTGAGACACAATGATGATATAGTGTGTGAACCAACAACATAAAATTGTAATTGATAGTAATATATAAACTATTATTAATATCTAACCATTATTGCAATTAGTATCTAATAAGGATGTTAGTTACTGGATATTCTAAAATATCTCTTGTGAAGAAGATGAGGATATGAAATGGAATCAAGTTCTTTCCCTAGCATCAATTCTCTTTGCTTCTTTCTTCAGGAATTTTGAACAGCTCCAAATATTCAATCAAGATCAAGGATCCAAACATTGGTGCTCTATTGAGATTCTCTTCAGCCACCGTCACCAATTCAAACATCTCAAACCATGACTCCACCTCTGCATCACTCATCATGCAACATCGACCATTCTTCTTCACCAATCACCATAATAACTAGATCCACATCACACCCACTTCCAACAACACACATCGCATCTTACACTTATGTCAACCCACAGTCACATTTATGCCGTAAGTTGACTACACAGTCACATCTATCGCGCATTCTATTCAAGAGAAGAGAAATTCCATGCAATAGTTTCCATATTTCCTATGTGGCACACATAGTTATTCGTTGCTGCTAACTTTGTTCGAGTGCACATATATACAGAACTCTGATCTCTTGAATTATGTGTCTAAGTCTGTCTGTTGTTTAAGTACTATTGAGGCGTCTACTCACATATCTCTTACTTCAGCTTACTCCTTATTCTGATTCATTACAATACCATAGCTCACTCATAGCAACCCAATGCAGGTGTTGTAACATCTTTTACTTAGCTAAAATTCTTTTTTGTAATTTCAAATATTATAACGAATATTCAATATGATTTGACGTTTTTCTTATTAATTTTATTAGTCATTATTCATATTAAAATCTATATGACATACGATACTACATAAGAGCAGCACCGTGCCCCAAGTACCATCTGTGAATATTATTGACAAGAATACAACAGCGGACCTACTGACGCTCTCATATCACTAGATCGATGTAACACGCCACACGGACGAGTAGTTATGTATGAGCATCTGAGTAATTATATATGGCATGCATATTAATGAAACAAGAGTGCTATACAAAATTTAATAAGTGTATTTAGATATAAGGATAAGAATTATTAATAAACATCATAGAGTGTTTTTGTTCAGTCTTGATACATTTTGCTTGACTGCTATGTGATTAATGAGCAAGAGAGAAGAGCGACTGTTGTAGAGGGGATTGAATTGCTTGCTGACATATTAATATAGAGTGAGAGGATCACTTTTAAGCGATGTATAACTGAATGGGTAGTTTGATGGCGAGCGAGCTACATCTAGATTAGATGTAAATAGGAGAACATGATTCATAGACAGTGTAAAACCCATTTAGTCAGCAATGTGAACCGAATGTTGAGTATGATGAATTCGCTCTGCACCCCTCTTGCGTTACCTTTAATAAAATCCAATTGTCAACTCATATGTTACATATCATACCAACCCCCTGCAGCTCTCTTCTTCTGCATTAACCTTCTAGTATCTTCTCTCCTGCTTAAGGAATAAGAGTGAGTGGCAGAAGTTAGAGAGATCTTGCGTCGCACTTCTACCCTCCTTAATAGCCATCTCCATCTCATATGTCTTCTCCACCTCCCCTTTAGCTAAGAAATAGGGTTGGATTGATCAACTCTGACCATTCGGGCCCCATATTGGGTAAATGGGAAGGTCCCGCCACAAATCTTCACATGCAAGTCAATCTTTCATACAGATAACCATGGTGTAGTGATGACCTTGAAGTGCTTGAGCGAGCGTCTGAAGGCTGATTGGATCTTATTACAAGAGAACACTATACCTACCTCATATTAAAGTAGTTGAAAAGCATAAATAGTGAATGCCTTTACGCATATTAATGCATTTTTGACTGGCCACCACTCTCTTTTCAAGTAGAGTGGAGTCAAGACACTCGATTAATTGATTCTGATTTGCGAGAAACTTATTGTATAACATTGTGCACTGCACTTATTTTCATGATCTTGCTTACACCTCACTATATCTCAACCATCCAAACTCTTCTAATATTTGCATACACACTTCTCTATCCGATTTATATTTCATTAAGACGCAGTCAGACTAAAGGTCTTACTCTCATACACTCTTCACAAGAGTACACGACTCAGGACCTATAGGTTAATATCATTGTTGAATGACATCAAATGTGTATTAGACTAACTCAATCACATATCCATACCAATATTAATTAACATACATCATGACACTAATTGAACCAGAGTGAAGCTAAATTATCAATTATTACTCTCATATTACTATGTGTGAACATCGTATATATATAGCTGAGATATTTTTTTAAACCCACTATATTGACAAATCTTTTACGTTTTCGGATCATAGTCCATATATCTGCATAATGCATTTGCAAATAGAGGCGATGACAGATTCGCTTCAGCACCAATTATCACCATTCCCAGACACACATGCTAATTAGACTCACGAAATAGTGAGACAGGATAGTGCAAAAATAACAATCAGCTTATTTGATACTTATATATATATAAAAGCGCATTCTCAAATTAAGTAATAAATTATGATAAATAGGCGAATGATATTAGTTGGAATATCTTCATTAAGGAAAGAGGAAAATCGAATCTCACCTTGATATCGTACAAAAACATAAACGCTTACACGTTCGACATCTGAGCATTGCCACAGATCTAATCCAAAACGATCACATCTCACATAAATATTTCTAGCATAAAAACAAATAGCAACACATAACACCATACTGAGCTGTGCATATAGTATACATTACGATAAAACAGTCTCATAGCATATAGATCAGCATGGCATGCCCTTAAAACAGCTCTTAGCACTGTTCAAAAAATTCCCTACCTAGCCGCTCAATATCAATCACCTTAACTATAATCAACCCTTTGTACTCACTAATCTCTCTAACTCATAACAGTCGGGGTGTCTCAAGTGGATCCATTGGATAAATTGCGGACCAGCTCCTGGGATTTCCTCGTCATGCCATTTAGTATTCACTCAAGATCATCCATGTGTTTACCTACTTATTAACAGGAGTATTACATGAGCCATTTGATTCCGACAATGAGATATCTAGGAACTTATGTTCCACTACACATTTTAATTAATTTCGCCGAGCATCCGATTGAGACTTAAACTTCTCACACATCAGACAGATTACATAATAGCCCACTGAGAAATGAAGGCATAGACCAAAGAGAGATGAAATACGACCTATGTTGACAATTAAGGAACACACCTCACCTAGGGAGGCAACAATAGAGGCGTAACAGCCTCACACCTGTTGCATGCCATAACTTGTATTTCCCATGACAAAGCCCTCAAACGATACACTTTATCAGCATATAAGATGAAACATGAAAGAAAGTCCGAAAACCTCAAATACAATATAACGAGAGATTCCTTTGCTCTCAAATTCAAATCACATATGCAGCTTACTCTTCGCTCCTATTCTCTTCACCACTAAATTGCAACCATGTCGTTCTCATTGTCTTTATCAATATCCTTATATATTTCACTATTGCAAGCCCATAGTTACCACACTTATAAACCATATCCAAAGGGACAATATATAGCGATGACTAGTCAGAATATATCGATGTGCATATATATATCTATACCGCTATTAACACACCGAAATATCATATCTACTGTTTTCATCTGTTTCAGCAACTCTAGTACTGTATATGACTATCGTCTCATCATCCGTCAATTCAATCAGTAAAGATCACTGTAGAGCTGCCATTAATGGCTGATGCCACATGGCTTGACATAGTTCAGAGTGGGGACTCCACGTATCAGTTCATCTAGCAAACATAAAGTAGTAATGTATTAAAATAGAGTTTGTCCGCGAGGCTAACATCGAAATCTCTAGGCATCATGAACATGAGAGCAGTCGTTATCCAATGCATCGCCAAATACAACTGAGTCTAACCAAGCTAGGAAACAACGTCGGATTTTGATTCATCAAATCCTTACACATCTAGTATTCGTCGCACCCATACTCACCCATATATACTCTAGCCCATCGCAGCCCCTAAATTACACCGTTCACGACCGCAATAACACATAGCAGTGTGTATGATATGAGAAATCAATATGGAGAGAGAATGCACACAAAATATAACCTACAGGAAGAGGGTTAGATGAATAAGACGAAGCACAGTTTCTCAACTCATATGGAAACTCTACACGCGAATATGTATCTACGGCTATACAATTAAATTTGAGTAGCCATCATATATAGACCTAAAAAGAGTCAAAAATAAAGTAAAAAAACATGTTAATTCTAATCTCAAAGAGCCACCGGGACCAGTCCTTACGAGGAAGCAATATATAGCACACATGGGAAATAAGATATTGAATTATCGCGCTGCACAGAAGAACCATTGTATCACCCTATTTCATTTCTCTCGACTAGAGCGATCAGAATACTTAGTGAGAACATCATATATAGGTATAAATGAGAGAGTGGATAGGGAGAGATATATTAATCAATGTATTACGAGTATTATCTTCAAAGCCTTCGAAAATGGTGGTCATGGAGAACCTGCAAAAAATATAAAGGTTTAGGTCCATTCAACTTGCATTTCATTGATGGGAAGAGAACGATATACTGCAATAATGTCAAAGAAAATAACGACTTATAGCAAAATCTATTAGCCAGAAGAGCGAGCGAAAGGGAGAAAGTTACCTTCACAGCCAGCGAGGTCCCGTTCTTGCTTCCGATCAAAATGTCGAAATTTCCGATCCGACAGGAAGGGAAAGACGTCGAAGGATGAAGTTGAACAGCCGAAGGAAACGAAGAAGCGACGCATGCAATCTCTACACCTCCTGGGAAGCAACGAACCTAACACAACGACTAAAAGAGAAGATGAAGGCAAACCTAGACGCTCTAAGTATATTATTAATTAACTTAATAATATTTTAAAATACTAATAAATAACTAAAAGAATTAAATAATTAATGTATAATTAGTGCATAAATTTATTATCTAATTTAACTTATTGTACAATTAGTAATTAAATATAATAGAATGCTTAATTAATATAACTAATATGTATTATATTAAAATATTTAATTAATAGTGTAAATAATAATTATGAGTAATTTGTACTTAATATGTTATTAAATTTATAACACATTAATTTTTATTTTTAATTATAAATTTTTTTTAATAATTATAAATTATATTTTCACATTTAATTCCCAACTGTCATAAATCCTGAAATATGTTATCAAAACATTTTCTAAGGATTATAACAAGATTAACATTTGACATACCAAACAATATATGTTTTGCATTGCGATTAACACATTTCGATTTACTAAATCCGGATTTACAGGATTTACTAAATCTCACTAAAGTTAAACCTCACTTGTTGTCAAACAGCCCCTTAGGAACACTTTATTGTTGATGTGACCTCCTCTAATTTATCTTTACTCAGAGAATAATTTTTTCTATAATAGAATGAAAATTAAAATGAAAGACAACACAAATATGTAATTTCAGCTGAAAAAAAATATATTATATAAACTTTAAATTAAAATTATATTTTAAGAATGACATAATAATTTATATTTATATTTAAATAAATTTAAGAATTATGAAGCTTATTGTAATTATATAAATTAATAAATTATTTTTGTATGAATTAATTTGGAAAGAAAACCATATAACATAAACTTGGAATATATATGAGTTTTTGTTGGTTGCTGAATTGAGTACAATATCTTTCCTTACTTGTAGGAAAATAATGATTGTCGCCACCCCACCTATGAAGATAATTAGGACAAAAATTGGGGCGACCACTGTCATGATCGATAAGAAAATTGTGATGATTAGAGGCATCGAGTCGATCACTATTAGGAGTGTGAATCCTCTTATGGGGATCACCATGATAGTGCGTAAGAAAGATGAGTGCTTATCGTTACAAATAAAGTAGCAAGTCCTACTAAGGGGACCAGCAATGAGAAGTGTGGAGAAGGTCACCGCCATTAAAGAGGGTGTCGACGCGCCTGTAACCACAACACTTATGAGAGTAGATAAGTGAAAGAATGACAAGTTCATTTACATAAAAATAGCATTATTGGGAAAAAAAGATACCCACCATAAGAAAGCCCAAAAGTTGCGTCTCCTCAAGAGAGTTGTTGCAACATCCTCCGAGCGAGCAACAAATGAAAGCTCTAGAGCGATGGGTGACTTTCCAGTATTGAGGGGGAATTGTTCTACGAGATCAACTCTAATGTGTTTACTTGACCTAATATGACTTGTCTCCAAATGAAATTTCAATGTTAATTATTGGGGCATCAATTGTTAAAGAGCCCTAAGACATGGAGCTCGCAGGAGTAGCTGAGTACATTGGCGATGGTGAGCAAGTAGTTACTAGTGAACAAGCTAGAGTTGTTGAGCCTATGACATGGAAACTAAGGTGTCGGCCAAGGCAACGATGATGGAATGAGCGGGGCACTAATGTCGTAGAAAGGTTTATGACATTTCTCTCATATGTCCACCTCAGTGACGTCCTTCCTCTTCCATGTTTGATCTTAATGGAGGAGCTCAAATTAATGCTTGAGGACATGTGAAAGATAGTGCACCTCCAGCTCATCGTTGAGCCTAGTTGTGGACGAGTGGAGATATTGGGGGAGGTCATCAAGCTGAATAAGGGGGCCTCTGACCTAAAGAAAAATATCATCAAACTGAAATAGGTGATCTCCATAGTGAGCTATCAATATAATATTATGAGGACCTTAATCAGCTCAGTGAGGGCCAACATAAGGGCTTTAATGCAAAGTCGACGGTTTTGTTGCTTGTATTATTATTATTTTTTTCTTAGATTACTTAAGAAGGTGTAGGGAGTTAGTGCTTACAATGGAAAATAATGTCTATATTGGATGCTCCATGGTGATGAATAGACTCGCACCACTCCTATTGTTTTTTTTTTTTCTCTTCTTTTCTTTGGAAGTTACATTTTGCATTAATTTCAGAGCATAAAAAAGTACAAGGAAGTACATGTTTGTATGAAAACTCTCATTTGTCTTTCCAAGATTAAAAAAAAACAAGAAAAATAGGGAATAACTTTCCTATCTATGTCTTTCCATACATAAGAGCAACAAAAAGTGTAAGGACCAAAAATAAAAGAAACTAGAAGCCCCTCAACAAGCAAAGTGATGTCACCCATTTCATCCTCTTGATATGCACTTTGCATCACATTATGTTGTTGTACAGAACCTTGAGGTTTGGGCTTTATTAGAACTAACCAAGCATGTTTATCTCTAAATTTAGTGGGATATTGTCTGGCATAATAAACTTGACTTGCATGGTGTGCTATGATAAATGATCAAATTTAGCATATCTCCTAATATGCGTGACTGTTGTTATATCATATAAAGGATGCACCCTTGTGCCTTTATTTTGAACTAGTTCATAACACTCATAATTGAATACAAATATGTTATTATCTTATTTACCTGTATATTATAATTGAATAATCTTCTTTAAAATATCAAATTAGTCACTTCACTTTCAGCATGAGTACTCTCTCTAACACATACACCATATTTTTTAGTTTTTCTTCCCTCGCTCTATGACTTGATGTGAAACCTAAAACTATTGACAAGAAAAATCAACCACATTTTGATAATTATCATCGATTCCCATGTAAGTTCATGCAACCCATTAACCCTCATTATATTGAAAGGACTATGAACCTAAACTAATAAAAAAAATATTTTAAATTGTGGAAAATTGATATATATCATAAGATTATATGGGCGTACATATGTTATGAATCATATTGGGAATTCATTAGCAATTATTCTCTGAGTAACTTTCATATCTATTATAAGCAGTGAACTTATAAATAACTTGCACATGAAAGTGCATATAAGATGTGGATAATGGACACACTGACACATTACTCTTCTTTATTCTAATGTGAATGAAAAAGAAACTTTAGGCCTCAATATTTTTTCATTAGCACTCAGTCTTAGTTAAAAAAAAATCTCCTGCAATACTATCTAAGATCTATTTTTGCCTTCAAATTATCTTTTGTTTTGTCTTTTACATCCATCACCGTGTTGAAAATGTTATCAAATACATTTTTATAAATATGCATAAAAACTAGATTGTGCCTTATTAAATTAGTACTCGAGTGTTCTAGTAGGGTAATGTCTAAGAGATACCTTTTTCATCCAATTATGTTGAACTCCAAATCTGGGTACGTACTCTACACTCTAATATTTTAGGAGATTGGATGATAATAGGTATGATCATATTGATTGCTACCGTTATGAACTGAAGAGATTTCAAGCATATTATTTCTTTTTTCACGCTTTGAGTTTGGTAGTAGGTTATGAACTGAAGAGATTTCAAGCATATTATTTCTTTTTTCACGCTTTGAGTTTGGTAGTAGGCTTCTACTGACCTGTTGGGCTTTACAAGCTCAATACAGGTTGTTTAATGATTTCATATCATGGAAGAAATTTGGGAGTGTAAGGCTGATCATATATAGGATCCTTCAAGTTTCATTGTCATTTTTTTTTTAGTTATTATTTTGAGCACAAGAATGGCAAGCATTATATTGTATTTATATAACTCCTGTCAAATATATAGGATCTTTGAGTAATGAAAACATATGTATATTAATATTTTGATCAATATATTTATTTCTACTGATATTTTATTAATTAAATAACTGTGATTATTATTATTAAAAGATAAAAAATAATTATTTTCAAATTAAATTATGTGGTGTGACATTACGTGTTTAGGCTTTTTGGGAGGAAGAGAAGGTCATTCTCCACCTTGAAATGGAGAATGTCTCTTTCGCCTTGTTGAGTGTAGAAGGAGCATTTACTAGTAGAATTTTTAAAGAATAGGACTTTTGGGGAGTTGACGTAAGCTAAGATTGACCGAATCACTGAAAAAATCTTAGTTTTGATTTTATTTTAACTTTTTAATTCTTCGTTTCTTTCAAATTTAATTATCTAGAATTGTGTTATTAAACTATTGAGATTACATTCAAGAAATATTTATCAAAAACAACATTTTCATAAGCTTTTTATTAATCAAAATTAATATCTCATGTAATTTTATTTCTTTCAAAATAAAAACAAAAGAAATATTTTTAGCACTTTTTGCTCTAAAGTTATATTATTGTTTTAAAGTTTTTTTTTGCTGCACGTTGTGTTGTATTGTTGAGAAAAAGTTTTTTTTTGTTGCTTTGAAAAACATGTTGATGCTCCAAAAGTGCATTGATGCCTTGAAAAGTTTATAACTATTTAGAAAACATGTAACTATAGTGAGAAGCATGTAATTACGTCGATAAATGTAAAACTAGTCCAAAAAGCATGCCACCATTTTACAAGCACATAAGTAAATAAAGAAGAATATGTGCACACTTTGCAAATGCAATGAAGACTCATTTTAATCAAAAGCATACATTACAATTATAACAATATTGGGTTTAAAATCTCAGACCCCATGGTTAAATATATTAAACAATATCACTCAAACATTAACATTGATTCAAGTTTAATTTTTTCTAGAATTTCATGAACTCTCAATTAATTATTGAATAAAATTAATTTATATTTACTTAGAATAAATAATAATAAATGATAAAATTTTTAGGGTTAGCATTTATATTACTTAAGTATATTAAGATGGAGGGGATGATAATATGAGGAGAAAAAGGAGAATAATAAGAGGAAAAGAAAAATAGACATTTCATTCCTTTGCACTTCCCTTAATATCCGATCAAAAGACCTAGCCAAAATCATCAAGTACAAGATTGGGGGCTATCTTTCTTGCACTAAGAACTAACACACTTGTGTGTTTTCTTGGGCTTGTGCACACTACTCTCTCTCAGTATCTTTTAATAAATTGATGTCCTAAGGGTTTTGATATGATCCCAATAAATAGAATTGGGGTGATGGGAATTTATTAAGGTGAGTTTGATTGGGTAGATTGACCTAGTCTAAGGAAAATAATAATAAGGGTTGTTACGCCATTAACTTTATCTTTGACCTTGCTGAGGTTAGAGATGAGGTGTATCATGAGAAGGATGTGGAACAAGTGTTTTGAGGAGTTGCATGAGTTAAGTGGCCAGCCCCTTGCTCTTATATATAGAAATAAGATGGTGGATTTAGAGGATTAACCTCTTAACATTATATTTTTATATAATGGTAGAGAAGAGTTAGAAGATTAGCCAATTTATATTGTATATACAACTAAGAAGGGCATTGAGTTAAGTGATCAACCCCTTTTCATTATATATATAATCCATTTGTTATAATTATAGGAATGAGTGACATATATTGTATAAAGTTTAAAAATAACATCACAAAAAAATGAGAAGTATCTGATTGGGGATTTCATAAATTCATAAAGAAAAATATATATGCTAATGGATCAATGTGTCATTTATCCCCTTCCCCTATTGAAAATGAGCAATTGCCCTCTTGCAAATCTTAGATATCAAGACAGATTGACAACCTAAGGGAGAAAAAGATAAGGGTGAGCAGCAGAACCGTAATGTTGTTAAAACAGTTGAATGTTCCAACTATATGGTTGGGTAGCAATGTAATAAATCTTTTATTTTTTGAAAGTATAGTTCTAAAATTTGATCAATACTTATACTAATTTTAATTTTTTACAACATATTGATCTTTTAATAAAAGAGCAAATTTGATAGTACCCAAAATTATATGATAATGATATAATTATGTTTTAAAAGTTCATGAGTAAGGACTTCTTTAAGTGGCTAATTTGGCACTCACGTATGCCATTAGAGAGGATCAGTTTTGTATGTCATGTGTTGATGAAACTTTTATATTTCTAACAAAGTAAAAAAAAGTTATTAGTTTATATGTGAGATTTCACGTTTAATGATATTCATGATGTTGTATGACTATAACTCTTTTTACACCTCACTATAGACCTTACATGAAATGATGAATCCATCTAAGAATTACTTTTTAAGTTGCTTTAGTAGATAAGGGTTTTGATAAAAGATAAAATATTCTCCTGCTACCACATATGATGTTCTAAGTGCTATAGTAAGTTTATCCTTGTAAAATTTCAAGAAAACATAACTTTGTTAAGTAGTCATCGCACATACAATTTAATGATTGCCCTATATCTTAATAATAGTTATTGTGGAGTGTATGCAATATTACACACAATATGCTTGATCTTAAGGAAAAATCTTCTAAAATTTACACATAATCATTTACAATTCTTTAGAGACTATTTATAAACAACTTTATTCCACATTAATGCAAAGCCATATATTTAATTAATATTTTGATATAAATAGTCATTCTTTGTGTTTACTTATTACTTAGATTAACATAACTCTGTATAAGTTGTAGATATTGTTAACGGTTTCATGAATTTACTTCAAATTTCTAAAATGAACCTTGAAACAAATTGAATATAAATTGAACACAAACCAAATATGAACATGAATCATTTAGAAGAATCAAACTTGAAAATAAACAGAAAAGCTCGAATCGAGTTTGAATCATGCTTGAACATGTTGATAATAAAAGTGCTCAAATATAAACAAGCACCTGCGCATCTTGGTATGACTCGTTTGCAACTCTACTTATAACCCACTTTATCATCACAACTCTCTTTGTTATGGATGTTGTGCTGGTTTCTCACATTATGATACTACATTACATCAATTATAATATTTTACTTATTGTAATTTGCACAATGTGTTATTGTTGTTGCTTTTGTTAAGAGATAAGCCCTCTGTAATATCATAATTTGTACCCTTTAATGACTCAATCTGAGTTATAGTAATGTTCATAAAATGATCGAGCTTCATCAAATAATCATTGATTCATAGTTAAATAATTATCATACTATCTTCATACTATATTAGAATCACAAATTATCTATATTTAAATCAAGATCTATCAATGATAGAAACATATTTGATTCTATTCTATATGCTTTAACTTCAAAAAATAGTGTGGATTGTACCTTATTATTTGTAATTTGATATGAAGTGAACATTCAAACATATATTTATATAAAAGAATTAAATAACATACATATTTATACAATTTGCACATACATATTTATACAAATTGCACTATTAAATATTAATACAATATAAATTTAAAAGAGCTTTTAAAAATTCAGAAAACCCATGGCACCAAAAACCCTCCCTAGAGAGAAACCCCTAACACTTCGGTCCTTCCAACCTCGTCATGCTTCTCTTGCGTGCATTTCTTAGCGCGAGTGGCCCTTCTGGCCGCAGATTTGCCCACCGGCGAGCGGTGGCCGGCGCTACCTTGGTAAAACCTCACTCTGGACCTCCATCTCCGCCGCCGGCCCCTCCACGGCCGCCGCAGAAACCGGTACCCTTCACCATGCACGGCTTCACCTGGCACGACCCTTACAGCTGGATGTCGAATCTCTCCGACAGTGTCTCGATGCGCCACATGGACGTGTACATGGGGCAAGAGGAGAAGTACGCCGAGGCGGTGATGATCGCCGCCGATGCCGACCGCCTTCAGCGCAAGCTCCAGATCGAGATGGCTCCTCGAATGTCCTCTGATCTCTGCTCACCGCCCGTTCGCTGGGGACCGTGGCTTTACTACCGCCGCGTGGAGGAGGGGAAGCCATTTCCGGTGCTCTGCCGACGTAAAGCTAGCTTGCAGGAGGAGTTCATTTCCTACAATGCGCCATCTGTCGGCTTCGACTTAACTGCCGGCAAGAGAATTGAGCAGAAGCTGCTCGATTATAACGCTGAATCTGAGCGATTTGGAGGTAAGACAGCTGAAAATGTTTCTTTGAATACGAACTTGTCTTACTTTTAGGTCTGTTTGGTATCTGATTTGGTATCAGATTTAAGCAGGATTTAACCTAAATCCAGCCAAACGATTTTCTGCGCGCCTTAGTGCGCATTGTTTGTCTGTAGTACGAAATAAGAAGTGAATAATAAGTCCGTTGCTGAGCAAGCATTCATGCTTTTTGGCAATAGCATTTTAGTAAATTTACAAGAATCTGATTGATACCTATCACAACAGTCAAATAAAATCTGAATAGCTTGATTCAATATGATTTCAAATATTTTACTATGGGTAATGCACTACTAGTTAATGTAATGGCTCCTTTGTGGCCACGAAGCCAAGACCTTAGATTGGACATATTAAGGAAAATTAAACTCATGTTGCAACTGTTATGATTCTTCCTTATGGTTCCTCCTCTTTTATGACGCACTACCTCTTCCACAGCCAACAAATCACTTCACAGTAATTCTCAACCATTCAAGTATATCTAATAGCTTTTATTTCTACCGTTAGATGTATAGCTCTTGATAAATAGATTGAACACCACTGTTCTTGAGAGTAAGAAAATACAAATTTATAGTACAATAACAACAACAATAAGCTTTTATCCCACTATAGGGGGTCGGCTACATGAATTCTTTTTCTCCATTGTGTTATATGAAAAGTCAAATTCTCATCATCTAAATCTAATAAAGAAAGGTCATTTTTAATAATTTATACTCATACTATAAATTTGTGACGACGTAGTGTTTGAACACAATGGTTAAACCACGTAGTGTTTGAACACAAGTAACAGCCCTTGCATACATATCCTAAACCTTAATTGTTGGTTATTCTTATGATACATATATTTGAAACATTTGTTAATATTTATCAATTTAAATATTCAATCGAAAAACGACTTGGTCATTCAATATTCACTCTTAGAATTGATGGTGGAGGTGAATTTACTAGTAAAGCATTCACTTTTTTTTGTCCGGCCAAACACGATATAACTCATCAATTCAGCTGCCTTTATACACCTTAGCAGAATGTGGTTGCTGAATGCAAACATTGACATATATTTGAAACTACTAAGACTGTTTTACTTTTACTAGATGAAAAGCTACCATATAATTTTGGGTGTCTATTACCTTAACATTTATTTATTTAATAAATCTCATGCCCTCTCCAACTACTCACTCCCTGTCTCCATTTCAGCTACTATTCCATCAAGCTGTCACATATAATCATCATTGTGTCTTCGGCTGTTGTTGCTAACCTCTCTCACCTCCCACTGTTAAGCATAAATTGTCCACCACTTCCATTCCTTTTATTTTCACTGGATATCTTGAAAATTATAAGGGTTATCACTATTTTAATCCTCTCACGGGAAAAAGTAATAATTGTCCACCATGCTCACTTTCAAGAACACATTCTGCCTTTCAAGACTACTTTCCCACTCTCTATCTCCTGTGTACACTTAGCTTCATCTATCAAACCATCATTATCTCTTGTGCCTTGATCTTGCCCTCCTAGTTCTATTCCACTGCATACTTCTTCCCAATCTTCGATCAATACTTACGCAGCCGCTTCTTCTCTTAAATCTACTCCTCAACTGATCCCTTCCCCCATACTTAAGCAACCACTTCCGCTCTCTCTTTTTTATTGAATTGTTGCTTAAGGCGGACTTTTATGATTATGTTGTCCTAGGTGATTCTCCCCTGTGTGTCCAAGACAAGCTATACTGAATGAAGCACGCAATGATGGTCAATCCAATCATTCGTGGTCATTAACCATTGCTCCAGGATGTCTATTTTTTATTACCGATTGCAAATTATATTATGCAGGGACTTTCCTAAGGTTATTTTATAGAAGATCTATTTATTTCCATTGCTTGAATTACATATTTAACAGAAGATGCGAGTATTATTTGGACAAATTTGCAGTGGAAAGCTATTTGAGTCATTTTCATTTGTTGTTTGCTTAATTTTCCCCAGCTTTTATTTACTGAATTTATTCTTGAATGCTCGTAGTTTAGAAAATTATGGTTAATTTATGGAGTACAAGATGCATTCTTTTACTTTTTCACCATGATTAATCAATTTACTGACATGCTTTTCCCCATCCATTTATAGGTTACTCTTATGAAGAACTATCTGAAGTTTCTCCCGATCATCGTTTCCTTGCATATACCATGTATGACAAAGAAAAGGACTCCTTTACTTTATCCGTGAGGGATTTAGCTAGTGGTACTCTACTCGACAAACCAAGGGCTAATCGAGTTGCAAATTTGTCATGGGCAATGAATGGAAAGGCTCTGCTTTACACTGTTACAAACAATGAAAAAAGGCCACATCGGTGAGTATGCCAGAAAGTTATGATCCAATGAATTTTTTTACTTTTCTATTTCTATTGTAATTGTATATTTGCTATCTTTAGGATCTTCTGTAGCATGCTTGGGTCCACTAAAGATGATGTTTTGATTCTGGAAGAGTCCGATGAGAATGCTTATGTTAACATTAGAAATACTAAGGATTTTCAGTTTATTACTGTAAATATCTTTTCAAATACTTCTTCCAAGGTATCATGAAATTTACGCACCTTATGTTCAATTTCATCCATTGTTGTTCCTCATTTGGAATCTCTTTTTCAGGTGTACTTGATAAATGCAGCTGAACCGCTCAACAACATGACTTTAGTGTGGGAGTGTGAACCTCTTTCTAATTGTATAATTGAGCACCATCATAAAATTTTGTATCTATTTACGAATGCTGCTAAAGGAGCTGTGCCCGCTGATTCGCATTATCTACTTTGTTCTAGGCTTGAAGCGTCCGGTTATGGAAATTGGGAGGTAATCAACTTTCAGATGTTTGTTTAAATCTTTGGCTTCAGTGCTTCTGGCTGTTTATGCTTATTGTTCCATGTTATTAATTTCCATGTGATGCTATGCGAGACACTCATAAAAAAATTTCTTGTCTTTTTGAGAAATTTCTAGTATTTTCAGATTAATTTTAGTATTTTATTTTAGTTTTATTGTATTTAATTATTAGGATTATCTTTTTTTTTTTAATTTGATGAATTTTTTTAAAAACGTTTATAGATGTATGTTTTAATTTGGTTTGAATTTTAAATTTAATTTAATTTCTATAAATAGGGGTTTTTATTGCTTCTTCTAATTAATCCAATTATACTTGCATTTTGAATCAAGATTCCTTTTCTATTTGCTCCTCGCTCTCTCTCTTTGTGCTTCCCTCCCCCTTACACACATGCATGATATTCTCTGCATCATAAAAAAAAAATGTTCTCTGCATCATGAAAACTAAGAAATGACTTTTATATGATTCTTTAGAAGAATAATTCTATTTGTCCCATGGGAGTTGATGAAATACAAGGCATTCAAAAGTTTTTATAACACTCTCTAGAATTTTCCTATATTTTAAAGTAATGTTAGGATTTTAATTCAACTTTAGTGTATTTAATTGTTACGAGTATCGTAATTAAATTAGATGATATGATTTATTTGACTTATAGATTGAAGATTTAATTTATTTTTAATTTTAAATTGTAATTCTATTTGTATTAATAGTTATTACTTGTTATTGAATTAATCTAATTATGCGTTCAATTTGAATCAAGGTTCCTTTCACTCCCTAATAATTCCTCCCTATTCATCAGCTTGTTCTCTCCACATGATCTATATTCTCTTTCTCCATCCACATATATCATATCCCATGATTTGCCCACTGAATTACTCTTTGGCACACGCATCCTAAGGCTTTTTTTTTTCTGCATAATTTCTCTCTCCTAGCTGCTATGCAATCTAAATCCCAAGCAATGCACATCCAAAGGATAGAATTCAAGAGAAGAAGAAAAAAGCCTCAGGATGTTTTTTAAGCAAGTTAAATAAGCTATTTTTCATTCTTTGCATAACTTCCATGACTTATATGCTCAAGAGTGTTTTGATGCTAGATTCTTAGGATAATTCTTATAGAATTTTCCTGCTAAATCCATGACTTCAATAATGAGAAAGGTTTTTATTTCTTATGGATAATCATTATTCTTTTCATTGTCACCACTCAGAATGTAATTCTTGAGGAACCTGCTGTTTCTCTTGAGGATGTTGATTTCTGTGACACGCATATGGTGCTTGTTCTGAAAGAAGACAAAAGATATAGGCTTTGCTCAATTTTGCTGCCTTTGGACACAAAGGTATAAGAATGTAAGCATTTTTCCTTCCCTGTTTGACTTCATAATATCACGCGGAGCTTCTTCTATTGTTCTTGAGCTAGCGTTTGTGGGGAACAACTTACATTTGAATTTTATTTTGGTTATACTGGATGATTGCTTCTTGTCATTTAAATTCATCAAGCATAGGCTGAATAGGAAGCTGAACATGATCTATGACCTATTGGCACATTACTTATTAGCAAACTCAAGTATTTGCAATATCTAATCCCAATAAGTTTCATGGCCTTTTATAAGAGGACATACTAGACCACCTAAATTTTATTTACATAGTTTGTTCAACATTTTGTGGATGATAAGAAATATAAATTTTTGTTATGTCTCCATTTTCTTTGAAAGAGTTTTCCTAAAATAATATATGAATTTTATATCCATGTTAGACAAAGTTTTTAGGTATCCCCTACGATTTATCCACGCCATTGAAATATAATTTAATAATGCGAGTTGCATCAACAATTTTATGTCTTGAAATAAAATGAATTATTTTAGAAAAATAATCAATCATTATAAAAATAGAATCATCTTTTGAGATAAACTAAGGTTCTCCACAAGCTTATATGCAATATGCAAAGTTGTATTAAGCCTAGTGTTGTATTTATTTCCCTAGCAAGTTAGAAGTTCTATATTATGAAACAATGCATATCACATCACTTTTTAAACTAGCCTAAAGGTATAAATGAGTCAAGTCAAGTTTGAGAAATTCTTGGCTTGAACTTGAGCTTTAACTTGAGCTTTGACTAAGTTATTCTATCATGTGCTTAAGGTGGACATATAATTGCTAGAATGCAAAAGGTTTGAAGTGGGAGGTTAAACTATTAATCCTAATTATTGCCTACATCACCAACTAATTAGTCATCCTATTGAAGATTGTTATAGTTTCAAAGACAGTAGAGAGAAAATATTGGAAGGGTGAGTTCGTGTTGTTAAATAATGTTCTAATTAACCCAAAGAGAGTATCAATAAAGATGGTTACGTCCTATTTATACCACCAATCAAGTGAGAAATGAAAGAAAAAATAATAAAAAAAGTGAAGAATGGGAGACCGTGGTCTCGAAAAGGTGATAAAAATGTTAAAAGAACTTGGAGAAGTTCTCGACAACAAGTGGAAGTCACCAATCGAGCCCGTGTTTGAGTTGAAAGAAAAGCCAAGTTCAAAAATGTATACTTCTAGATTACCAATCAAAAGTTACACGATCAAGCTAGCTCGTTGCAGCCCATCTTAGTCCTATCAAACAAATAGAAAAAGCCAACTGAATCGAAGAAATCAAAGAAGAAGAAGAAGATGATAGTTCAAAAGATTATTAATAATCTCGAGGATTATAATCAACCTGCAATATAATTTATCAAGCTTTAAATTTTATATTTGGACTCCAAATCGATAAAGTAAATGAAGAAGAAGAATGAGAAGAAAATGAAGAGCCAAATCGAAACATGTTGAGTCATTTGGATGACATCGAATGTTTCTCAATGAAGTCTTTTTCAAACTCAGTGTAGGAGTAGAGGAACAATAGCTCCAACAAGTATGATGTGCAAGAGTAACATCAAAGGATCTACCTTAGCAAAAAGAGGAGATTCATATATGGCAACATTTGAGTCTCATCTAATGGTGTTTTAGACGGACAATAGTTCGGAAGATTTATGCTTTCCCAGAAGGACTGAGTCAGAATTCACAATGGCCTCACAGATGGAAGTCATGGAACATATGGAGTTGAGTAGTGATTCTAAACATACTAACTTATCCTCTGAAATGATGAGGGTCGATTATGGAGAAATTGTTTTATCATAATTTGAATTATATGTGCCCGTTTAAATACAATTGAGGTGCTGGTGTTGCTCTCCCTACCAAAAATGGCCTATCAAATAAAAATATGGAGAAAGATATAGTCAAAATTGAAGAAATAATCTCTAATAATTTGATGAAATGTACTTCAAACTAGAGGAGTGGACAATATATTATCATATATGCAAAAATTCCTACACAACTCAGGGTTTGTGAAGCACTTTCAATGTCAAAGGATTTTTAAGAAATTTTAAGTCAAGTCCTGAAGATTCAGAGAGTTATGAAGTATATTTCTCTAAACAATGTATGAATGAAGTTTTAAACACCTATAACACTCCAATTAATATGTTCTTTGAGGATCTCTTACTTGGGACAATAGAGTATAGTCACCCTCTATATATTACAATTGAGTGTGACGGCATCACGGTAAGTTGAATCCTGATTGCCCCATGCTTTTCAGTGAATCTAATGAAGTTTCAATCATTGAAGTTTTTGTCTCTCGATGTTCAAAACCTCAGGTTAGATAAGATGTGGTGCACCTTTTATGGAAAGAAGGCAAGAGATCATGGATCATTCATTCTTTCTCTTTGGATGGCTATTGTAACACCCCAATGTACCCCTAAATAATACCATTAAGTGTAACATGCATCACATAAACATTTATCCTTTTAAAAACAATTAATACAACATTTGTTTTTAGAAGTTCATATAAAACATTCAACCATAAGTCCATTTATACATCAATGGAAGCATCTTTTAAATTAAAACCTCAATAAACATATTTACAGAGCCAATAAGAAAGTCCAAACAAACTCAAAGTAGTACAACATGTAAACTATTTACTAACCTCAAAAGTAGATTTCAAACATAAAATAAACATTAACATATAATGTAAATACTTGCAGATTAGTCTTCTTCCATCTTTCCCTTTCTCTTTCCTGTAACAACAGCCAGTAATAAACTACTGGTGAGCTATGAGACTCCATAAGTGATGCAACTTGAAATAATATTTAAATTGCATGATTAATTGCATGATTATAAAATTCAAAATATTGAAAACATAAATAAAAGTTATACTAGTGCAAGCTTCATAAATTCTCATTTGATATTACCCAGAAATTCTTCTTACATTCATACTGAATATCAATTTTACTCATTAAAAGATTTGGCTACTCATTCATAAACATATTCAATGGAGCTCAGGTAAACCTGACATTATCGCCATTGATTTACATAGAGGTCCCTTTTGCCTCTTTGGGATCCCTTTTGCCCAACCTGCTTTGCAGGTTTCATTTCTTTGGGGACCCTTTTGCCCCACTTACCAAACAGTTTAATATATGGGGATTCTTTTGCCCCACATATATTGGTAAGTTATACATAAATCTTTAGTCAAACTTTACTTTTAAATTGATATTCAGTATACCTTTCATATTCATTATCCATACTAGACTTGATGCAAGCTTTCATATTCATTCATTGTATAACATGAATACGTACATAATAAGTAAAGAAAAAGATCTCTTTCCAAAACATTATCAATAAGGAAAATATTTAAATGAACATAAAAATCATATTTGAAAACTTGTAAGTATATTCTTTTCTAGGCCTTTTACAAAAGGTTGATCAAACATGCATAATATCAAATCATCTACTTTCATGACTACTTTTCTAAGTGCTATTATAAGTATTGTACATATCTAATGATAAGGTATATATTTCTTAAAAATGCTTGCATCACTTACCTCCTTGGCCAGTCGCCTCTTCCAATTCTCTACTCCACACCCTTCTACGATTGTATATCACCTCAAAACTTTCTCTTTGCATAAGACCAATAAAACCTGTTTTCTCCTTTCAGAATTTTCTTTCTTATCCTTCTTGCCTCAATTTCTCTTCTTCTTTCTTTTGCTTATTCCCTCCCCTGTTTAATGTCTCACAGAATATATTTGCTGATTTCTTTTACTGTCACCAAATCCTTTCAGACGAACTCTTCCCATTCACTGTATAGGAAATTTCTCTTCTAAATAATCTTGAATTTCTCCAGCCGAATTCTTCCGGTGAAGAATTCCTACTGCATAACACTATTTCAATCCCGCATGCAATGCACTGTGCCGCCTGGAGAAATCCCTCCGTGCCGAATTCCCATTGTGTCGAAGACCTCTACAGTCCCGCAGGCACTGTGCCGAAGTTATCTACTGGAATCTGCACTCAATTCCTTCGGTTAATCATGTAATTCCCTCAAACGATGCTTCCCAATATTTCCTTTCCTGACAATAAATGGTCCCACTCACATAACTGTCATGCTTTACTGCCTATAGCAGGTATCTCTTTGGAATTCTCTTCAGAATAAAGAGAATGCTTAAATTACCTAATGTTAACGTGAAGGGGTGAAGCCAAGGGATGTTTTATCTTGCTTTGCTTGATTTCATTTAATATAACCTTAAAATTTATTATTAAAGTTATTATTTAACTAATGGTAATTAAATGTTAATACTAATTTCACATTAATTTAACCTTAAACTTTAAAATAAGTTTTCAGATATAATTAATTCATTTCAATTTTTCATGCCCGATAATTTTGGGTATTACAGCTATATACGAAAGCTAGATGTTATGTGGTCGATTCTAACACTTCATTCAAAGCTCTTCTAGGCCAACCATGGCTTTATGAACAATGGTATAGTTCCATTTACTTTGTTGTAGTGCTTGAAGTATGTGAGGGATGAAGAAGTGTTTAGGATTGTTGGTGATATACAACCTTTTGATGTACACGAAGCACAAAACTATCAAGTTGTTTGAACTTCATTCCAAAGAAATTGAAGTCAACACAGTCTTCTATAGCTGCAACATCATCCTCAAAGGCTGTGCTGTGAAGCAACCTAAAAGGGAGGATGATAAAAAGCAAACAAGAAGAAAAAAACTAGTGAGGAATCATGTTAAACTAACCAATGCTCCATTCAAGAAGAAGAGAATTGTTCCTCACTTGGGAAGTAATTCAGAGGAAAAAAATATGATATTTCTACAACAACAAACAATAACAACATCAAGCCTTTATCCCACTACGTGGGATCGACTACATGAATCTTTTTTCTTCATATTTTTTATCAAACACAAATATACATGCAAGCCTTTCACTAAAGCGAAGAATGAAGAAGGCTATTTAGACTCAGATAATGAGATTTTGAGTTTGAGCCCATTTATGCAAGTGAGACGTGATATTATCTCCTTAAGGAAAATGAAGCAAATTTGCCAAAATTGAAATATAAATTCATAGTTACTCCTGTCCCCTCTAACATGTTAAAGAAACCACCACTTGTGAGGTCTATTAATGTAGAAGAGTCGAAATTAGTTCATCAAATTTTTATTTGACATATAATATATCCCTTTTTTTTTTTTTTGAATAATACCCCAAATTTTGACTCTTCTACATTATAGACCTCACAAGTGGTGGTTTCTACATTATACTCCTGTCCCCTCTAACACTTTAAAATCACTTTGATCTTAAAAATTGACCCATCGAAGTTCTTGTAGGCCAAACCAACATTGACTTGCCGCTTGGCTAGATGACGAGTCTTTCTCCTATAATTTGATAATACATATGTTCCCTAAAAGGCGGTGAAAGGATAAATTCTAGCAGACCTTCTTGTTGTGCATCTTTTCTCGCGGCTCGCCTCTCAATGTTAATCTACCTGATGAATAGATTATGCTCTTTCAAGGGAAAGAAAATATGCGAACCTTGGAGTTATATTTTGATGCACTGTTAATCAAAACGGCCGTACAATCTTCTTAAGTTTTGAGCAGGCGTTGGTCTTTTTTTGATAACATTCGATGGAGTTTGTTGAATATTTGAGAGTCAAAGTTAGGGAATTTATTTTAGGAAAATATTTTTAAGAATAAAACGAGAGATCGATTGTGATCTTCTTCTATGATTCTATTTTTATTTTAGGAAAACATTTTTAGGAGTAAAATGAGATATCAATTATGATCTTCACTTATGATTCTCTATTTCCTAATTTTAAGAAAGAATTATTCTTCTATGATTTCATTTCTAATCCAGTTTATTATGCACCTTTTTAGCATATATATGTTTGTAGATATAGTACTTTTTTTAAAAAATAAGAATAATCATTTAAGAAATTCTTCAGAGGTAGCATAAGATACCATTTAGCTTGACTTATATTTGCACCAATAATGAAGTTGAATTTGAAGTCTTAATAGTAAGTTTTATATAGCTATTTCAATAGGGATTCAAAATTTTAATTTGTTCATAAATCATGAGTTTACCTTTTATCATAAGTCAGTTTTTGAGCTTATGAAGAAAATTCAATATGTCACTTTAACTCGAATCTTTCAAGCTCAGAATAACAAGGCAAACACCAGCTAAATTGACCAAAGAAATGATAAATATGAATGATGAGCTTGTGTTGATTGGTGTCCAAACTCGTCGAGTTCTCAAACAAGTAAATATAAAACTCTACAGGTAGATGGGTCATCAAATTTAAGCCAACCTTATACAACATTCATTGTTTCTCACTGTTTGTCGTGAGCTATTTCCCAAAACCAAATAGAAGAGCTTTATACTATTCAAGGAGAACACATGCCTTTGATGACTTTATAACTATAACAATAGACCTTTATGATAGATGACCAAATCAACTAGAGATGATCTTTCATTGACCACTTTAAATAAGATAAATTACCAAAAAACAAATTTTATGCGTTACAAATAGAAAAAAGAGTTTTATGGTATGCTATTGTTAATAATACTCTTTATCGTAGATCATTCGATCAAATTTGGTTATGATATTTGGGTATTCAAAGGGAGGAGAAGGTCGTAGTTGAAGTTCATGAAGGATTTTATGGTGCACCCTATTTAGATCTCAAAAGGATAGTTAAAATTAAAAGAATTAGCTACTATTGGCCATTGATGTTTGACCATACCAAAAGGTGCAATGAATGTTAAATCTATGACTGTGTAATACACAACCTCCAAATCTATTACATCTAATGGTAGCATCCTACCCATTTGAATGTTGGGACACTGATATATTTTGGCCCATCAATTGACCATCATCTTTTGTATACCGCTTCAGCTTAATAACAACTTATTACTTTTCCAAATGAGTTGAATCCACGCCATTCAAAGAAGTTACTATCAAGAAATTTATCAATTTCCTTTCCCACAAAATTGTTTATAGACTTTGGTGTGCTATATCGTGTCATCTAAGAAATGATTTAGTTTTTAAAAGTATATAGCTGTAAAGATTTGTCAATCGACATAAAATTGATTGATTATAATTATAATTTATTGTTCAATAGAAAATGGTTTGGCGGAAGCTTTCTACATGACATGTATTAAGCTATTAAAAAAGATACTCATTAAGAATAAAAGAGAATGATATACAAAAATGATAGAAGTGTTATGGGTATACTGCCCTACTTATGAAATGCCAACTAAAGCTAATATTTAACATTTATAGTTAAAGTAATATTACTACTCGAGGTTGAGTAGTTTGAGTAGCTATTTAATTTAACCTCACTCAAGAGCAAATTGCTCGTTTGTTAATGAAAGAATTGATGTATTTAATGAGGTTAAAACCTAAGTTCAACAAAAATTTAAAATATGTTAAGCAAGGATGTCTACATTTTTTGTCTATTTGATGCATTTTTGTACATTCCAAAAGGGAGAATTAGTCATGGCACTGGGAAGACCAATTTTTTCTCGTTGAAAAATTGACGACAAATTTGAGGCTAATTGATAAAGCCTTTTCGCCATCAAGGAGACATATCAAGGAGGGGCCTATTAACTTATTATTCTGAAATATCAAAAACCCATGCCACCAATTAATGATCTGTATTTAAAAATATATTATGCATAACGACCTAATCAATAGATATTATGTATTAGATCCCATAAAATATAGGAAGCACGTTATTTTTATATTTCATTATATATGTCTAAATTTTTCTAAAACTCTCTTGTAACACAAGGAAGCATTTCTAAGTTACATAGAAGTTGTCCTATAAGACGAGGTATTTTTAAAATTTGATATTTTAGAATTTTTTATAACCCCTGTGAGATGGCATACATTTTAAATTTTCAATGTTGAAGATCACTAAAATTTTACTTCATGCCAACGTTAAAGACATGGGATATTTTTTAAATATTTATTTGGGTTGCCATCATGCTTCATGTCGAGATCCTTAGATGAATATTTAAAATCATTAACAGTAGTCTCATCTAATTGCCAAGAAAAAGGAATAATTTTATCAGCAACTATACTCAAAACAACTTTTAAAAGCATGAGGTTCTCTCCTTGGCTTACTAAGATCTTACTTCTCAAAGGAGGAGACTTTGAAGTCTACAAATCCTACTAGCCATGTTGGGAAAGCATAGGTTTTCCCATAGCTAAAGTCTTGGGCTTGAGTGGGTCTTGAAGGTCGGTCTCTTCTCGCTCAATTATGGCCGAATTGCTGACAAATTGAGATCTAAGCGAGTCTTGTTAACTCGTGAGCTAGCTTGGGTTCAATTCAATAAATGACTCGTGTGCTGAGCTTAGTGAGCTAACAAGTCAAGCTTGAGTCAATCTCGAATCGACTCGTTAGCTCGTAAGACGACTCGCTTTAAAAATATTAATGCAAAATACACTTAAGTATATTAACATTCAAAAGTTTAAGTATAAAATTGTTAAAAGTATTAAAAAATTATACATCACTTTTTTATATTAAGTGATTTCTTTTTTTTTTCCTAATTTCTTATTTTTGTCATTTTATTATAACAATTTTTGGAATTCAAATAAGTTTTTTTTTTTTTAAATATTAAATGAGCCATCTTGTGAGTTGATTCGAGTTTGTAGAATTGAGGTCGAGCTCAAGCTTTAACTCGATTAATTAATAAATCTCAAGTTCAAGCCAGAGCTGACTCGAGCTTGGCTTGACTTATTTTCATCCCTACCGATAGATTTCTAACTAAACAAGTTATAAGAAAGATCATAGTAAGTGGGTCCTTGTTTCATCCGTTTGATGGCAATAGCTATCAAATTCTAGGCTTATTTTGAATTGAAAATTTGACTAACTTGAGTCTAGAAGACTTTCTCAACTAGTTAACGAGGGAAGAAAAAGTCAAAGCGATGATCCTTAACTAAGAAAATGTCGATGCGGATCATAAAAAAATAAGGGAAAACTTTTCTAAATTGAATTCCATAAATAAATTCACTAACTTTGATGTCTAAATATTCAACAAATATCTACTGGCTAACCTTAATTGAAAGTTTTTCCTTTCTAGGGAAGAATAATTAACTATAGGGCTTGTACCTATGAGAAATCTTGAATCAAATCATAGCAAAATAAGGGAAAAATCTATTGGTAGTGTTTTGTTGGCAATCTAATCTATATTTAAAAAAAATTTCATGGAACTAAACTCTCTAAGTAGGGTTGGGCGCATTTTCGGATCCCACAGTGTGATCCAAATTACTTCAAGTCAAACTTATATATGCAAAATAATATTAATGATATTTAGAAATAATTGAAGTCTTAAGTGAAACCGATGGCTTGATTAGCTTGAGTTAGTTCGAGTGTCATCTAGATTAAGCTTCAATTTGCAAAAGTGTTTTTTTTTTTTTGAGTCTTGCATTATTGTATTTTTATGTGTAGAGCATGTTAAGATGATTTGCCCATACAAAATTAAAATTGAAAACTTATTAAATCAAGCCACAAGTAAAATTGAAAAATCAACAATCCTTTGTACTATCTGATCAATGATCTTGTTGTACATTTAGGTTTGATTTAAATTTGAATAAATCAAACAACTTGATTAGTTAAGTAATTATGTTACAAAACTAGATGAAATGATTTGGAAACAGATTTGCTTGGATTGTCACAAAACATGTTTGCTTGGAATGTCATTAAGGTTCTTAAGCCTACTAATCTCCAATCAAATTTGATTTGCCAAAAAGCAACACAAAATCTGGATTTTCTTTTAAAAAGAAGCTTTTAGAGGTTTCCCCCTTCTCCAACGGCCTTTGTTTGGCCTTTGCTCTATTACAGTAAATGAGGATGGGTTAATGCTGTGCGTTTCAATAAAATAAATTTTCCTTAAGCCACCACAACCATCCGTTATATGCAGCAGCTATTCCGTGCAGCTTTAGGTGAAAAGCAAATGCATGATATATTATTTACTTTAGGACAAATGAGTTATTTAATAAAATAATTATATATATATATATATATATATATATTTGCACACACAGATATCCAAATGGTTAATTTAAATGTAGAACCTTTAAAAATAATTTTTTTTTTTTTGCAATTAGAAAATTTGGAAGAAAGTTTTTAGTTATATTTTGATCTTATCTTTTTATGTTTTTGAGTATTACAAAATATTAGTGAATTATGTGAGAGATCTTGCATTACCCACTTCAATAATTGTCCTCACTTAATATTGCCACCCATTTGCAGGGACCTGCGCATTTGGAAAATCTCCATCCATGCTTCCTGCCACTTCCAAACCATGTTTGTCAGATACAATCTGGACCCAACTATGACTATTACTCATCCATTATGCGTTTTACAATTTCCTCGCCAGTGGTATGTTAGCAATTGTGTTTAAGACTGTTTCTTGCTTTAGATTAATAGTAAATGTTGGGTATGACATGCTTTCTTTAAAGTCATCCAGATGGTTTTAAGTTGTCAATGGCATGATCTGAGTTTCTTGCAGTTTTTACATAGCTCATGCATCATCTTATTAAATATGATTTACAGTTGCTTGAGCCTCAAGAACTTAACCAATTAAATACTTTGAGATGGGTAACTTCAGAATGATTTTTATTCCACTTAATCTTTAGCTTGGTGAGCATGTATCTTGATGGCTAAAGAATCTTGAATATTTCTCATGTTAAATGAATCAAATGCTCTTTTCATTAGGAAAAACCATCTATTTCTAAATGATGCAAATATCATATATTCTAAATTTGAATAGATTGAATTTAAATTATTTTATTTAATTGTTTGGTTGTGAATTTTGACTGATTTAATTAGCTAGTTGATTGGCTTTTTGAGCACTTGATGTAGGTCGTAAAATGAACTAGGATTCATGGATTGAAGACTCGTTCTTTCGGTGTAAGATAAAAATTCAGGAATAGAAATGATGGATTAAAGCAAATAAAGTTTTTTAGGAATTTAACTCACAAAAAATCAAGTCGATTGAAATTTTACACCACAGTTGAAAGTTGATTTGTAATTAATTTGATCAATATTAGGAATACTCGCTTTGATAAAAATGAATATTTACCGAAACATTAAGGAAAAATAGAAGAAAATATTGGCCTTGGTAGATGTGGGTAGATATATTCCCTATAGAATTGCTTTTAGTACTTGGAACGCATTCAAACGAACTCATCGTCCAACAAGCACCCAAAATTGAGGAGGGAAAATTAATAGTTTTATTGAACCAAATATTATTATTTTTACATGGCTCAACTTATCTATTTATTGATGCAAGCAAAACATTTGGGAGAGGGCCCCAAATTTTTGCTAACAAAAACAAAACCTTACTAATCTTTAAAAACATACATGGGATAAGAAAATACAACAAAGAAGAGACAACTTAGAAACTTTAAGACAAACTCTTACTTTTCAAAATATATAAAAAGAACACGTACAAACATAAAGAAACACTTACAACCTTCAAGACCAAACTTAAAACAACATAAAGATGATTTTCTTTCATTTAAAAGAATGATACAAATGGAAGGGATACTTGTGGGTAAAAGAAGGGATTAAAAGTCAAGACGAAGTATAGGAGTAACTCGCAAGTTATCCCAAGATAGAGAAGAAGAAGAAGTGGACAAAGCTCTCAAGCTTTTCCAAAAAAACCTCTCAGGTTTTTATCCAAAAATTATATTTTTACCACCCTTTTATCATCTCAAACATCTCCTGTTTATAGAGGAAAAGGGCAGCCAAATAGCCACCTAAAACATTAATTAAAACCTATTAGATTTAGGAAAATGAAAGACCAACAGCCATAACATATCAGACCCCAAACAACACAATAAAACAGAGAATAGAGGTCTCGGTAACCAAGCAGAAAAAGCCACGGAACCGAGCAGCCAGCCGCAGAACCAAGCAGCCAGTCGCAAGAGCCAAAGGGGCAAAGGCACGGGAAAAACTGCAAGCACAGAGAATCAAGTAGCCAACCACGGGAACCCAAGGGGCAAGGCACGGAGCACAGGAAAACAAAGCAGCTAGCTACGGGAACCCAAGGGGCAAGGCATGGAAAACAGCCAGCACAGGAAATCAAGCAGCTAGCTACGGGAACCCAAGGGGCAAGGCATGGAAAACAGCCAGCACAGGAAAACGAGAAGACAAAGGGTAGGTGAAGAGGCAAAGTCCACTACAAAATGAATTCAAGACTTAATAGCAAACCTTTTTGGATTAATGAGCTAGGAAGTGCAATTAATCCCCAATCATTGAGCTAAAACTTCAACTCAAGCATTTATGAGCTAACACCAAGTAGAATTCTAGCATTTTGAGCTCAATACCAAGCAACCAAGGCTCACCCGAGAACACCAGAAGCCCAAGGGTCAAAAAAATTCTCATCTTGTTTTGACCCCCCCCCCCCCCCCCCCCCCCCCCCTCCCCCGCCCACATCATTTATTGTCATCAATATCCAAAATTGGACCGCCCCTTTAAACTTAATTGGGTAGTATAATGCACGAAACCAATTGAACCCCCGAGATCAGTTCAAAGCTCAATAATAGCTGATATGATGAAAATAATGGAAATTGTGTGCTATCGGACGCATACAAATGCTACAAAGTGAGATGCAAGTTATGACAAAATTGCAGCCACGGGGATGACACATGCATTACAGGGAGAAACATAGGCTTTCTTAAAGTCGTAACTACTGTGTGCTGAGAGAACCACACATGTAAAGAAGCGATACTTAATTCTTCTAAGTGTTACATGAACCATAAAATAGTCAAAGTAGATTCTAAAATCAAAACAACGGCACCCTTGGACAAGGTACCATAAGCTATGATGGATATATGCAAACCTAGCTTCTAAGCCAATCCAAGTCTTAGAGGCAAATCAAACTATGTAATTTCATCATATTAGAGAGTACGACCTGATCTCATAGGCTACATCATCACATGGATGTCCTAATTAGTTGAAATTGAACATTGCAAGCTAAAATAAAAAATTGATACTATTTAATTTTGATTGGATCATTTATTTTCTTGATGCTTTAAATGAATGTAAACGTATAGATCTTTGTTAACTCTGCTTGATAAATTGAACTTCGACAAATTTATTATTTGGTTTTCATTAAGCAGATGAGTACATAAATTTTGTGCTTCTTACAAAGTAATTCATTAGTCATCACAAATAAACTCATCTTTTGTACTCGACTGAGTAGTGATAGAAATCTAAGTTGCTTAGGAGTTTAAAGAGAAGGTGTTTGATCTGAGCTACTACGGAATGAGATATGAAGAACTTATAATTATTGATACGTGCTAAAAACTTTGCTTCAGTAGAGTTGGTGTTTTATACCTTAGCTTTTGAAACAAATCCAACATGTCCTTTAAAATTTGCAGGAGATTAGAAAATTTTTATGTGAATAACCCAGAAAGAAAGAATTATGGGCCTAGACCAATTGAATAGTCCACTATATATTAAGCAGTACAAAAAATTTTTTTTTTTCTTATAAGACGATGTGATTATTTTAAAATAAATATGCGATTTCCCTTTTATTGATTGCATAAATGTGATGTCCACAAAAAAAAAGTAAAAACCAAACAAAAAAGTTAAATAATGACATAAGTTTGACGATAGCGGTTATTTGTGGTGGTTGTCGGCGATGATAGTTGGAAAATGTAAGAAAGGTCTTTAGTTTTCTCAGCTCTTGAAGCTCCCCCCTTTGTAGAGAGTTGAGCCTTATTTATAGGCTTTTTGAGATGCACATTTTGATCCCCTTAATCATAGATTGTTTATTAAACATTCAAATACCTTAATGATATTATAATTGAGTGATCACGAGGTCGTTAGATTCGTCTCATCGAGCGTCCCGGCTTGACAATAAGAATGCTATAATTGGTGGTCATTTGGTTCTTCAATCAATGTTCAAAAGTTTTCAAATGTTATTTAAGTGTTTGATTTGAGCTCATTTGGAGTTGGATCAAATAATTTCTAGTATCATTAGGTTTGTCTCATTGAGACATTCAGTTCGACTAGAAGTTTATTGAAATCAGAGTTTGAATGATCCTGAATTTAATTTCAAAAATTTCTAATTCATGCATATCAATTATAAAGAGAAACAAACAAACAAACAACCACACCTAAAATTTAAAGTGGTTCGGCAAAGGTTTCTACATCCATTATGAGATTAGTCTTCCCATGTTATTCTATTAATAATAGTGAATTAGCTTCCACGATGATTCCAGAGAAATAGTGAAAAAGGGTTGTGTAGAACTACGTATGGATGCAGTGATCTTGGAAGATTTTGCACAACTTTAGATTAGAGAGTAGTGAAGAAAACTACTAGTATTTTAAGACAACGAAATAAAACGTAAGAGGGGTCACGCTCGCTTAGACAAAGTCACATAACCAGAGATTTGAAACTCTAAAATAAATTAGAAAACAACATCATGCCAAAATAGTACTTTCAAAAAAAAAAAAAAATTAGTCTAACAATGAGATTAGCAAACACATGAATATGCTCAAAATTTTGAAATAACCATTCATTAACTTCAAAAGAAAATAAGGAGGGCTATATAAAACCTCATACAAAGGACTCAAAGACAAAAGACACTAAAGCCCCTTGGGCTTACATATGACATCCCTTTACTAGAAGGGTACAATGGAAAATAAAATAAAATAAAGCAAATACAACGACACATAAATAAGACAATACATAACATGAATCAAAATTACAATGACTTGATCGTGACCGTCGATCGGCGGCCATGCCTCTGATAAACTTTCCAAGATCTTATGTCCCCATCAAAGGGGATGTGGGAAGAGATGAACTTCTAGTGTTTAGGAAGTTGTGGGATGGGGGAGGGGACCCTTATTGAATCGAGAGTTGTAGTGAGTAGAGTGCATGTGTCAAGTGTGGAGGATAGTGAAGTGTTATATTATAAAGCCCAATTTTTGCCTTATGAAGAAGATATATTATGCACACTTGGTTGTAGGTCTACCTTTGTGGTAAAATTGCTATAATGGTTGGAAGGGGGAGATATCTCCAAGCGGTTTTGGGGCAGAGCCTTTGAAATGTATCCATTATTTACTTTTGTTTCATTAAGAGCCTTTTTAGAAATTTTATTACATTTTTTTAGCTCTAAAAAATCTCTTTGTAAAGAAGCAGGACATCTTATGTTGTATAAGAGGAATTAGGATTGTTATTCTCCACAATTGATTCAAACAATGATGAAAACATGACATTGTCATCAATTGGGTGAACTTCTATAAAATTCTTGTGTTGATCTTTTTTTGTTTTTTGTTATTCTTTTTTTGCTCTTTGTGTTTGCGTAGTTTTTGTTATTTCCCAAGTTTTGGTATTAGACATTTTGGTTATGATTGAGAGTGATGACCGGAGAAAAAGGATCAATACTTAGGATCACCAAGTTTGATGGATTGGTGATGCAATAGCTATAATGGTGTTGTGGGGGGTGGAATTTGATAGTAGCTATTTTTATTTGGTGAGAGGGAATGTTGTAGTTTGCATTGGAAGTGATTTGAGTATTAATGGACTTTTGGGAGGTTGAGCATCAAATGATGATTGAGAGCCATGTGGGAATTTGAGTTAGTTTTGGAAAGTTGATATAATGTGGAGTGTAAAGGGTGTTAAGTTGAGATTTAGGAAGAGTATGGATACTTTTTGGAAAGCTTAGGATGTTAGGAATAAGAGTGCGTTTGGGACGGCTACAGCTGTCGATAAAGTTTACAAAATTATTGTACATAAAGCTGCTTTCAAAAATTGATGCACAAAAAGCAGTACATTTTGTTTGAGAAGTATAATTGTCAAGTTGCTGTGCTGCAGCTGTATAGGAATAAATTACTTTTATATCCTTATATATTGAGATGAAAAAAAATGATGTAAATGTTAAAATTTTAAAAAATATTATATGCTAATAATCTAAGCATTCTAAATAAAAAATTGTATCAATTTTTATGAAATATTTTATACCTATTAAATACCATAATATAATTTTTTTATAATGTATTATCATATTTCCCATCAAGAACGCCCTGAAAATTATTGATACACTACTACGAGTCCCAATACTTTCTAGGCGCAGCAGTGAAACTTCAGCAACATGGAAAGGCTGGCTCAGAAAATGCTGGATCTTACGAGCACTAGCAACAGTAAGCTTATAATCTTCACTGAAATCATCCATTTTGATAAACAACCTAATCATGTATTGCACAAGTAAGAAATGTTAATCGAAATAGATTTATATCGGAATAGTAGAATTCACAATTAATCAGGTAAGGATCTTCCTTGCAATAATTCCAAGGGACATCTTATCCAAAAGAGGAAAACATTAGCTCCGGTGAGAGATCGAAGCTCTATGAGCAGACAGCCTAAGGGTGTAAACATCCTTACATGACTGAACATGGAAGATAAATGAACAAGGAATTTTAGGGCATCGATTCCGTCCTTACTTGGAGTCCTCGAGCTTGCCACTGCCGAAGCCTCTCTCGCTCGCCTACCTACTATGCTCCTCCCGTTCGTCTCTTCCTCTCTTAGATCTCCCGTCTGCTCGCCCTCTCTTTCACTCTATCCGGCTCTAGAGCACGCCGTTTTCGTCCATGTAGAAGCACGATCGTAATCACAAGTGCAAATTCGGGCGGCTGCAGTTTCTCCTTTTTTTCATTTAGGAATGAGCATGAGGAGGATGACGGTGGTAGTCGGAAGCGGTGCTGAAGGCTTCGGACGACGGTAGCGAATATTTGCAGCGGGATTTACGTCATTTTTCTGTTGCAAGCAGCAGACCGCGGGAGATAGCGAATGGTCGCGGGAAGCAACTAGGTGCCGTGAATTTTTTTTGCCGTGGCTTTACCGCAATGTCCCAAACGATGAATTAATAACTTGTATAAAGTAAACAACAGTATCGCCGTCCCAAAAGCACCCTAAGACTAAAGAGTTATTTTGGGTGTTTATATGGAGATTTTGTGTGAAGGTAAAGGAAAACTGACTGTTTGGTATTTGAAGATTTTGAGTGGTGTTAATATTTCACGGATAACTTGCACTGAGAGTGTAATGAGTTAAGAGTGCAACTCTGAATCAAAAGGACGAGTGAAAGAGAAATATATCAAAGAAAATAAATAAAATGCTAACATCAAGAAGGATACAAAAACCTCTCACCAAAGAGGGTGATCAAAGACACGAAGCTAGCATCAATGTAGTTGTCACCAAACAAACTTGCAAGGAAGGAGATACTTCTCCAAATTTGATTTAAGCTCATCAAAGTTTGTTTAATTGCAGCATTTTTGATCTTTATAAGCATTACAAATCACTGAGAAATTAAAATATCATAAGAATACCCTGGGGTGGCTGTTCACTTAATGAAAATGCTTTGAAGCTAGTTTCAAGCATCAATACCTCTCCATTGAAACTCAAGGGATGTTGACTTATTGATTTTTTTAGCTCATTGGACGATGTAACGTCATTTTGTAGTTTTCATAAAACCATATCAGAGACTGATCAAGCTTGCATGTGTTAGACTTTTGATGAGGTGACAAAATGACTCAAGTTTTTCTTGGACTAAAGCCTAACTCACATGATACTTAATATGTTTGATGTTTTTACATTGCCACTTCAATATAACTCAGTAAAATTATATCATTAAAAGTATTAAATGCAACAATAAAATAATATCTGATTTTCAGTACTTTTAAACATCAACATAAATGTCTTGAGTGTAGGTTTCTCTTTTGGCTGAGACTCTGAACCTGAACTTGTATCTAATTGCATGTTAGCTGATAAAGATTCTGTAACTTCCATACAGTCAGTTTGTCTTTTGCATATCTAAACTCGAGTGTTATATGATAAATTTGTTGTCCTTAACTTCATATAATGTAGTGTTCTTTTTGCTTGCTTTAACAGATGCCTGATGCTATAGTTGACTACAACTTACTAAATGGAAATTGGAACATAGTCCAGCAACAAAATGTGCTTCTTGAAAGATCAAAAACATTATATGGTTTTGCTTCTTCTGTAAGTACGAAACCTCAGAACTCAAAGGGCTTCCATGTTGCAGATGATGCTGAAAGTTCAAATGGAACATGGAATGAGCTGACTGAGTTTTATGCTTGTGAGTATTATGATGTTTCTTCAGGGGATGGCGTCATGGTTCCACTGACAGTTGTATATTCACGGAGGCACAAGCAAGAGGGTAGTCCTGCATTACTTCATGGACACGGGGCTTATGGCGAGTTATTAGACAAGCGCTGGAGAAGTGAGCTAAAGAGTCTTCTTGATCGGGGTTGGGTGGTTGCATACGCCGATGTTAGGTAATTTGAGGTCTATTAGCTTTGTAAAATATGTTCACATTCGACATTAGAGCATTTTTATGATTATAAAACCTTTGTGTCACTTGTTACCCCTGTTGAAACTCAATTTTGATTTTGTTTCTTGACATCTTACTTTTTTATAACATTGCAACTTCCAATCTATCATTGTTAGTGAGCACCTTATGAATATTTTTCATTTGTAAATTTAGCCGTTTTGGTGTTTTTTTAGGATTGGGTGAACAACTTGCTTTTCTTTGTTTTGTAACTATTTTAACTTATCAGCTATTGTGAAGTTGTGATGTAATGTGGCTCTATAACCCTGGCAACTCCACAATATTCTCTTGTATTTTTTTTTTCAAGTTACAAGTGCTTTTTCTTCACTTATTTCAACTGAATTTAATTCAGTTAATTTCAAACATGTAAGGAGATTATTTACCGAACCTCGGTGAAAATAAGCCTAATTTACGTCAGGCATTAAATAATGAAGGATATCTAAAATGAGCCAACATGTTCAACTCATGTTTTATTATTTCTGCTGTTTTGGAAAGGAAAATGAAAAGAACAATTGATGCCTTCTGAAAGGATGCTTTTCCTGCTATGTGATTTTATCTTCTCGTTTTTCCTTTGTTTTGAACACTAAGCTCTTTTTCCTTTCAGTTGATTTTTTTTTTTGAAAGTCCTTCCAATTGTTTTGTTGTCTAATAGGCTTTTTATGGTTTAGAGGTGGTGGTGGTTGTGGTAGAAAGTGGCATCATGATGGAATGCGTCTGAAGAAGCAAAATTCTATGATGGATTACATTTCATGTTCAGAGTTTCTTATAGAAAAGGGTATTGCTCATAAAGATAAGCTTGCTGGGTGGGGATATAGTGCTGGTGGTCTACTAGTTGCTTCAGCAATCAATGCTCGTCCAGACTTATTTCGGGCGGCAATTTTGAAGGTGCAAATCATCTTTGACCCTTAATGTTATTGCATGCAATAAGCTTTCTTATCAATGAATCAAATTCCACTTGGGTAGTTCCGTACTTGTACTATAATATCATAGTACAACAAGGCACACCTTTTGGACTATTTCATAGTGACATGTGCAATGGCAAAATGGCACGCACCGTTTTTTTTAAATTGATTTTCTTAAATTTTTTAAGGGAATCAAGCATGATTTTTTTTATTTATGAGGTATGATAGTACTTTGATTGGAGTCTCAATTTTTTTACTAACACAGATGATGCTAATAGTGGTTAACAGGGAAAATGAATGTTAAGTTGGATTAAAAGTATAAATTAGTGTTCGATGAGCAAAAGTTGATACAGAGTATGTTGTGAGAGCTAGTGGCATCTTTGAGGAATTACAACATTCAAGATTGTTCTAAATGAAAATGAAATGAGTCTTCAGATAGGTCTAACACATTTATAGTTGAATAAGGGAATGATGAGGGTGATAAGGAAGGTTATAGTTTGGGAGATAATGATGCAGGAGTTAAGGCTATTTTTATTTATGCTGATGGTGATGATTCTCAATAGGACTAGTTTAATTTTTTCTGAATATGAAAGCAAACAATTTCTTATATTTTGAGCACAACTTTCTAAGTTTAATGTTTTGTTCTTATATCATGTATTATTATAACCATGATTATTTTTTTATTGTAAATTTAATTATATTATTTGTCATGATACTTTACTTTTTAGTATGGTTATCTTTCATTAATCTTTATGTTTATTAAAGTGAGCTTTTATTTTATGTATATGACATTACTTTTGAACAACTGGAGACATTGAATTAATATTTCTATTTAGATTACCAATTTTTTATTAGATGCTAATCATGTGGGTCTTTACCACAACCTTTTCATCTCCCTCAACTCTCATTTCTTATACAAAGAACCATCTTCTTCTGCCAAGAAAAGTGGTGCATTAAAGAAACAAGAATATCTCTTTTAAAGAAAAATATTGAAGATCAGGCTAGGTATTAATCCTTAGAGATCAAAGATATGGAGATCTGTGTATTGGATTAATAATCCTCCAAAATGGGTGCAATAAATAAATTGAAAGAGAGAAGTTGTTTTGTTGGGCAATGTGCTGGGTCGATTCTTAATCTCCTAATGAATAAAAAAGATACCATTTATGTAGTTCAAAATAATTAGATTACTACCAGTGAACTTGCATTATTTGCCCTAGCATTCAAAGGTTTAATTATATTCAAACCAATAGTAGAAAACCTATCTAGAAATAAGACATTCAAGTAGGAAACAATACTAGTGATCACGAGACTGTGCTGGGCATGGAGATAATGATGAGGAGGTCTTGTTATAGTAGAAATTTTAGTCAATTCAACCGAAAGGGGTGGGGGGTGCTATTGCTAACAACTAAAGCACAATCAAAGGAGATATTCATGCTTTAACAAGCTACATTACACTAAGGTGAAGCACGCTAGTATTGAAACAAATACCCCAGCATTGTATTAAGTGAAGCATCACTAAAAGAGGAAAATTTCATGTTCTTCGATTCTGAGATAAACTATTGAGCACAACCATCTTTAAACATTAAGAGGCTGACGTCTTTCAAATGTAAACTTGCAATCTGATACACGGAGGAAGAGATTGATAATCTTTCTGTTCCTTTTAAGCTCTTATTGATAAGAAAGTTATTCTATGGACTTCCTAAGATGTTGGACATGTGACAATTTTTTAATTGACTTATTTGATGCGTTCATGCAATGTAGGATTGCTTGGCCATAATCACATATTTATTAGATATCATGATAGGGAATATTACCCAAGAATTTTCCCCCAAAATCCTATTATATTAATGGGATTCAAATGAGATTTTTAAAGTAGACCCCTTTTTCTTCAAATATTGAATTTCCCATTACTCATATGATTCTCTTCCCCTAAATTTAGTGAGTTCTCTTTAAGAACCATTGCACCCTTTTTCCATTAACTTCTATTTATGTTGTGGTTTTCAAATGCTACAATTTCTAGTTTATATAGGCCCTCAGCTACTAGGGTATTGGTTGAATTTAATGTCATTGAAACATTTGAGAAAGCGCCTGTAAATGATTAATTGAAAAAAATTTACACCCTTTTGAGGAAACCCTCTTTTTTATGCATTTATATTTAATATTTAACTGATGTGGAAAAACCATCACGATAGGATATGAATTTTAAATAACATATATCTATTTTCTTCTTGTTGACTCCGTTCAATTGATAGTTGAGCCTGTAAATAATAAACCCAAGAATATGGAGCTGTAGTATGAAACATGAACCAAATCATTTTTAATCTACTGAGTGTGCCGTATATTGTTAACCAAATAATGCACACCATCCTTTATTGCCTGAATTGGAGGGTTGAGGTTAGTGTAGCTCCAAATAGTGGTATTGTACTACAATTGGTACAATGGCATAAGATGAACTAAGCACTGGAAAATAATCATATAGTTTTTAAATATTATTGCTTGTTTAGAGGAGAATTTTCACAAAAAGGATTTGGTGAATTGACAATCTAGAGCTTTGTATACTAGATTACTCATGCCCCATAAGTTGCTACTTTTTTGTGATTTCTTTTCATTGAATTTCTATAGTGAGACCAAATCCAAATGAGAAGAATTGAATGCTAGTATTAGTTTGAAGCATATTGTAAATCCTACGTCAAAATTAATAGAAAATCCTAAGCTAAAATTTGATGATATATTTATTATCTTCGAGTGATTTTGTCGCAGTTGCTATGTGACCTTTTAATCTTCTCATTGCAATTTTTAGAATCATAGTGCGAGGAAGATGATTGATGTAGCTGTTGAAGTTGGAGGAATTAACTGTCTGATGAGCACGATCTCCTTCACTTTCTCATCTACCATTCCTCTATGTTAGTGGCATTTTCATGTGGTTCATCCTCCACCATCATGACTTCAAGACTTTGTGACAGTTTTGTTCTATCTATCTATATTTGAATGTAATGCTTATGAGCATTGTAAATATTATTAAGTGTATTCCTTCATTGACATCAAGTCCATTCTGATTTTTTGGTCATAATCCTATTTTTATCCATTTAGATTTTAGGTATTTTATTTTCTATCATTGATGATCATTCTCTTTTTACCTGAGTATATTTTTGAATTGTGGGTTTGAGGTTTTATCCGCCTTTCATAATTTTTATTAAGAAATAAAAGTTTAGTTTTCTTTTATAATTGAAATTCTTTGTATTGATAATGATATTGAATATGCATTCTCATTTTTGCTCGTATATTGACAATGGCATGATTCATCAAACTTCCTATCCTCATACATCTCAATAGAATAGGGTTGTTGAGTGCAAGCATAGCCATCTTCTTTGCGTTGATTGTATTATGATGTATCATAGGAAGTTCCTTATCATTTTTGGGTGTTATTTAAGTGTATGCTATCTTATTAATCATCCCCCTTTTATAGTTCTTGGGGAAGTTTCACCTGTTTGTATTCTCTATCTAGTTGAATCTTTGTTCTCTCTCCACCCACATATTTTTTGTTTGCTTTATGCATTCTTTTCATATAGGCGACAAGCTTTCTTACTTGTATCTTTCTAGCTTGCTCTTATTCTTAGAAAGACTATTATTATTTTGAACCGCTCACCAAACACACCTATAGTTACATATATTTGACCTTTCATGAGTCCATTGAGTTATTTTTCTCCTTTTTGTGAAGCATCCTCATCACTTGGTCTTCTTGTTTCGATGACGCGTATAACTACTTTTAAGGTTTACACTTGATAACTTCTTCTCCTCTTGCAATGCCTTGTCCTCCCATGTGTCGCAACTAGTCAAGCATCCACTTCCCAATCAGTTATTAGATCTCCACTTGCTCATTACCATTCAGAAAAATGCCTGTTTGTATTCTCTCTATCACTTGTCTTAGGAAATTTTCTTATTTTGGCTAATGATTCATGTTTATTTGGTGGTCCATATTGTATTCTTTCTCATATTATAGTGTAGCTCCTCCTGAAATTAAAAGAAAAAATAAAGGTTTCACTCTCAACTGTACTCATGCTATTTAACTCAGACGATTCTAGCAAATTTCAAAAAATATGCATTAAAATGTTAATTAATTGAACAATGTTCCCTGATGGCAGCTAAATATTTGCTTCGGTCCAGGCAATGGTGCTTTTTCATATATTATTTCGTTACACCTCAACAATTCATCTTAACTTGCTTTTCAAACTTCAATTCCTGGTTTTAACTTGCTGAATTTATTTGTTTCCACATGTCCATATGTAGGCTCCTTTCCTAGATGCAGTAAACACCCTTCTCTATCCTATTTTGCCTCTCAACCCAGTTGATTATGAAGAGTTTGGCTATCCTTTGGACCTTGAAGATTTGCTTGCTATTAGAAAATACTCTCCTTATGAAAATATTAAGAAGGATGCCCTTTATCCATCTGTGCTGGTGACTTCATCTTTTAATACAAGGTATATTAATTTCTCTTTTTGAGTAAATTATCTTGTTATTGCTTTTGTATATTTTTCTTAGAGACAGCTTTTGCATTGGAAATTTGTTTATCGTACATTTTAATTTAATTTCCTCAACTTTATTGATGATCATTGGTGCACATTTTGAGATGTCCGTCATCACAATAATAGATTACACAGTTCTCTATTCCATGCCACTTAAATGAAATTTCAATTGTATGATATCTTTATTGAATGTTTTTGCTTGTTTACATGAAAGTGGAAAACTAGTAAAATAAAATTGAGAAGCTTTTTGATAAAGGATGTTCAAGAGCTAGGTTTTTTTATGTAAATCTATCATACAAAGTATGTTTAGATCCAATCAAATGATGAATGAACAGCAACTTACGATATAAAGAAAGCTATTAATATCAAAACAACTATTTACTAAATAAAAATTATAGATGTATTTCCATTAAAGTGAAAGATTTTTAATTTCTTACACAAATCAGCAACGAGAAATTAAAGATCGTGACAGTCATGAAAATGGTTGAAATTTAGTTCATATCAGGTACAAGATTAAAGTAAAGTTAAAAAAGAATAATTTCTTTAGGATATGTAACAAATTTATATTATTACAGTCTAAGGTGATCACCATTGAGCGTAAAATAAATTTATGAATTTTTTGGCGTAGGAAATTCTAGGATCTAGGATTCCTAATGCATATCTATTAAGCAATGCAGATTTATCAACCGATAAAAAAGTATGCAACTCAAGTAAAAATCAAAGTATTATTTTCAAAACAATTATCTAATTGTTAACATCCAGTTTGAATTAAAAGATTTGAATTTCTTACAGAATTTAGAAATAGAAAATCAAAGACTATGCCATGCAAGCGATTGAAATTTCATGCATAGAAAAGAAAATAGATTGTAGCAGATTGAAAGAAATGGAACGGATTTATGAGATTAGTTCGACTTTTGGAAGACCTTGCATCATCATGGAATCTCGATTATATATATATATATATATATATATATACATCTCAAATTTTTTGGAATATTTTAAGTATTACAATTGATCAAATATTAGGAAGGAAAAGAAAAAGATTTGCACATAAAAATAGGTTTTATTTAAGCAATATATGCTTCTTTATGTCTAAGTCTTAAAGAATACCTATTTATAATCCTCATGTAACATCAAATATGAAAAAGAATATAACCGTCAAAGAAGAAACCATAGAACATATTGACAAAACCATAAGAAGCCTGTAAAATATGAACAACTGTCGGAGTAGCCCACAGGGATAATTCACAGCATATCTCATATGGACATTGATATGGATGTTACCTATAAATAGGAAATAGAATCCATGTAATAAGACTTCCTTAGCAATAGGAATTAAAGTAGCTAAACCACTTCACTAGTAGCGATGTAGTCATTTCATCAATTCTAATGAAATTTGAAAATTCAACTAGGATGATTTGTTTAGTTGATATGCTGTTGGATCTTGAGAGGAAGAGAAACTTTGATCTTTCAGCTTCTTGAAGAGAGGGAAACGGAAATAAAAAACAGAACAGAGATTTCTAATATTGAATGACATGAAACTATTACAAGCTAAGCACTTATTTAAAGACAACCTAGGCAATAGGAAAAGCAACACAAGAAAAGAAACTACAAGAAAGTACTAAAGAAGCAATCCTAAAAAATCTGGAATAATATCTAACAATCTTCCGCTTAGTCCAGATTTTACAAAACATTTGAATCAGTTCAACCTTCTCCCAAATCTACTGCTACTGCTAAGCTGATTTCTGGTTCATCTTCTTGCAGTTTTTCCAAATTAGGACTATCTCTTAAAGTGCCCTTCCTTGTGACAAAGAAGGCACTTCTTGACGGAACTGTTCCTACGGAATCCTGATCTTCCTCTAGCGATCAGAATGTTGCCACTATTATATTCTTTCTGTTCGAATTTTCTTTGAACATCTTTTGACATTAAGACATACTTTACCTCTGTAAATGTCAAAGTTTGCTTCCCATACAACATAGTGTCAACTATGTTTTCATATGTCTTCGACAGAGAGCTGAGGAGTATGATCCCTTGATCTTCTTCGTCTATTTTTACATCAACATTTCTAAGGTCAAGAATCAATTTATTGAAATCATCGAAATGCTTTCTAAGTTCCTGGGTTTTTTCCATTTGGAGAGTATATAATTGTTTCTTCAACAATAGTCGATTAGTAAGGGTTTTTTTTCATATAAATTGATTCAAGCTTCCTCCATACCTCTAATGCCGTGTCTTCTTCAGCAACCTCCCTTAACACTTCGTCACCGAGAGAGAATAATCATACTGTGCGCTTTCAATTGTATTTCTCTAGCCTTGACCCTATCGGTGATTGCTGCGAAATTTTCTTCAAAGATTGCATCGGAAAGTCCTTGATGAACCAATAGAGCCTTCATCTTGATCCGCCAAAGGCTGAAATCGCTCTCCCCCTTGAACTTGTCAATCTCGAACCTTTGCATCGACATGATGATGTAGAATCAATACTCTAGTAAAACAACTCCTCTGTGCGATTTGCTCCTCACCTACAGAATACTTTGGCTTTCTTGGTGTTTCTTGCATGTAGCTTAACGACTCAAATAGTCGTTAACTCAGCCACGCCTCACCTCCGGCGAACCCCGAGCAGTCTCCTCCCGTGCGGTCTCAGCGCCCAGCCGCTCCACACGCTGTTTCAGCGCCCCGCACGCCTCACGTCGCCTTCTTGCACCACGCTCGCAGCCAGCCCGTGTCCGGCCGGCCTCCCGTGTGCAGCTTCCCGTGTGCCTGTTGTCCCATGAGTTTCTTAAGCCCACACAACACAGCATGGTCTTCTTGTTCGTGCCTCTGCCTTCGCCAAAACTACCGCCTCCAGCGATTCTACGAGCTCCGTCGCTGTGTGTTTTCCACGCGAACGTCTGCTCCAGGCCCGACTCGAGCTTTGAGCCCCTTCGCTCAACCAGCGAACCCGACCAAGATCTTGCACGGTCGCTTACCTCCGCGGCTCCACCTGCTTACCCGAGCCAATGTTCAGCTCGCATACGAGCTCTGCTTCGCCCGACGCCTTCCTCCCGCTTGGATTCCGGCAAGACAACCCTCTTCCTTAAATGCAAGAACTTCCTCCACCTCCCAGCTCTGATACCAGATTGTTGGATCTTGAGAGGAAGAGAATCCTGATCTTTCAGCTTCTTGAAGAGAGGGAAACAGAAATGAAAAACATAACATAGATTTCTAATATTGAATGGCATGAAACTATTACAGGCTAAGCACTTATTTAAAGACAATCTAGGCAATAGGAAAAGCAACAGAAGAAAAGAAACTACAAGAAAGTACTAAAGAAGCAATCCTAAAAAATCTGGAATAATATCTAACATATGCTTTCAAATATATCCAGGCAAAAATGTCAGGTTTCCTATAAAGATATTTAAGAATTATCATTATGTGAGTTTGCCTTTCATTCCATGACATAAATACCGTTGGTATCTGCTGTATGTAATGGGCATGGTTTCCTTTACATTAGTAGCATTATGAAATAGATTGGTATGCAGCTGAAAAATATACAAATTTTGTATTGGAAACAACTGGCTTAGCCAATCCATGGAGCTCCCACCAATGCAAGGCCGAGGGAGGGATTGATGTAGAAAACTTTATCCCTACATTCGTAGAAATGTTTCCTTAATTGGAGATGGAACTATAATAATTGGAAAAAGATATGATACATACTAAAATACTTACATATTTTCAAATTACTAATTCTTAGAGGAGATATTGAATAAAAGGTAAATTGATATTAATTTTATTCTGTAAAGTTCTCTTGATAACTAGCAAATTACACAAATATATTTTATTTAAATAAGAAATTCTTACCATATGGAAAATAGCCTCTCTGAAGAAAAGCAATCCAAATAGTATAAGGATTAATTTTGATGAAGTAATTATCCTTAAATTCAGCCAGATTGATAGAATAATTTTTCAAGTTTGCTTGAGGCAATTGTTATTAGTAAAATCATGTTGTGCAATTTAATTTTTTTCATTATGTTCCTTTTACGAAAAAGTAAGTAAAAAATCAGTAACCAAAAATAAAATCACTATTAGCTTAATTCAAAGGTGTGCATATAATTTTAGCAAATAGCTCATTATCTAATTATTTGATTAATTTATTAACTTCTACATGTTTAATTTGTTTAATTTTAAAATTTTGGCAAACTCTAATTGAGATTTAGATTCATAAACAATCTCATGTTCAAATTTTGATTATTGTTCAATTTTAATAAAATCAATGTCGAATCATTTTGTAAGTGTAAATAGTTTTTTTCATGTAATTTATCATTTAAAGAATATTAATAAACTACATTTTTTTCAATATGAATAGATTTAGGGAGAATAAGGAAGAAGCTTCGTTTAAGATCTTTTAATGGGTAGATGGAGCCATACTAGTCAAGGAGGCAATATATTTTCATAAATTGTTTGATTTTATGATCACTCTACTTGTTTTATTGGACCAATTCGAATTTTCATGTATTTGAAATATTTATATTTTATTTTATTTCTCATATTTTTATTCCAGTTGTACTAGGACAAGTCATTAATTTATGCAATAGTAATTTTTTTTGCTCCAAAGACTTTTCAATGTTGTCTAGGCTTGCAATATGACTTTATTTTATACTTTTTGATTTATTGAATAAGAATTATTTTTGTGTGTGTAATTTTTATATTGAAAGGCTTAATGACTGCTTTTTGGTAAAACTTGCTGGCTAATTCTCAGAGCTTTGTTGAGTTATTAGTTATCTTTTCTCTCGATACAAATTTCTCCTTTGCAAAACCCACCTTTGATTATATATATGTGTCACATTTGACATAATTTGAAATATCTCAAAATCTAAACTTTCACGAAATTTAACAAATTGTATATTTGTATGTTATTGAGTTCTACTTGTTAAAAGGAGCATTTTTTTATATATAGCATCATATGTCTAAATCTGAAGGATTTGAGAGTTACAGAATTAAATTTAAATTGCATTTTTTTCCTCAGTTAAGAAATTGGATTATTATTTAAAAATTAAAATCACTGTAGCAAGGGTAAAATTTTTTAGGGATTTTTACATACATAACACTTGAAACTATTAAAAATACATCTTTAACACTCAAAAGATTGTATTTACTAATATACCACCTAAAACCTCTGTTTTTCTCAATTCTACCACTATGTTTACGCCCCGTCAAAAATTCCTCCTAGCATCGTCTTCCATTTCGTTCGCGGGAAGGAAATCGTCGAGCAGTTGGTAATTTCCACAATCGCTGGCAACTTCCAACTCCTTTTCTTATCATCTCCTAAAGTTACCATCTCCTACCTCGTCCTCCTTATTATCGTTCGCAGTCAGAGGCGACTAGAAGTTACGGGAAGTTATTATCGGTCCCACCGCCGGGGAGATGCTGGTGGAGGATGTCGAGATTGACCTATCGCCTTCGTCGCCAGAGCTCTGTCACAGGTTGCGGTTCAAGTTGACACCTATAGAAGGAAGTGATTTGTTGCCTCCTTCAGGGGCAGACGAAGCAGCATGCGAAATCACTTTCTTCTAAATGGCTTCTGCGCCAAAAAAAGCACAACAACGGACAAATTACTGCAAACATTAGGAGGGCCGTTCCTGCCATAATATACTTCCAAGTGTTCTTGCTTTTGGATGAGCTGGAGTTTGAATTAACTGTTAGAGGATTTAGCTGCACATTTATACACCTAGCAATAAGAACGAAATTGACAAAAAAATTCGGCTTTCTTAGTGGATTTAGCTAAAGAAGCATGACAAAGGAGAGAAATTTCGTTACCTTGCCGGCGAGATCACTTTCAATTCGACAACAACAACTTCTTCTGAGGAGGAAAAGCTCGGAGCGAGCGACTCTGTCCGAAGCACTTAGGTCTCAACAATGAAGAAATGGAGAAAATAAAAAAGCAAACCTAAAGTATGTAGGAGTGGAAGACACCAAAAGAGCTGCACGAGCGAAGAGAGACGGGTGTTTTAACTGGAGGTAACAGAGTGTTATTTTAGATGAAGAGAATGATATTTAGGTGGTAGATAAGTAATTAATATAGTTTAGGTGTTAGGTATGTAAATAGAATAGTTTTAGATGTTATGTATGTAAAAATCCCAATTTTTTAATAGGTGGCTTGCATGCAAAGGTTTGGGAAGGGGTAGTAAAGGCAATTCATTGTCCTTAGAGTATTTCATTGCCACTTCATTACAAACCAGCATGGGATGAAGAGGGTTCTTGGTTCAGCTGGAACCCGCACGAGGAGCTGGAATGGGGACTTGCCGAAGGAGGTGGGAGCTCTTGGTAGGCTTAGGAGCGATTGGAGCAAGTGGTTAAGGTAAATGTCTTGTGTGTTCTCAGGTTAGTGCAGATTTTGGTGCTATGTTTTTGGCTGTTGGAGCTGGGTGGTGTCAAGGCTGGAGATGGTTGTTGGGTGGGCTAGCCGTTTGCATATGCGTGTGCTGGGAAGGTTTGTTGGAGAGGTAGGAGTGGGTTGGAGGCTGACCAAGGGCTGCTAGAGAATTGTTTGAGGATTGTTGAGGGCCATGCACCATAGGGGCAAGCTTAGGAAGAGCGTCAGGAAGCTTGGGTAGAAGCTGACAAACTGGGAGAAGAGCGAGAAGAGAAAGAAGAAAGAAAATCAGCGGAGGAGAGAAAGAAATAGGAGGTAAGGATTTTGTTTTCATGCCTTACGGAAAAGAAAGTTATAGTGTTGTATATTTAACATTTCTACTTTTGGAATTGTTTTGTTATTGATTATGATATTCTTAATTCGGAAAGAGTGAATGGCTATAGTCATGTATGCGACATGAAAATTGGAAGTATGATTGAGAACCAATGTACGTGTATGAGTTGAATGGTAAAGGGTGTGAATTATCAATTAATGATTTGGATTGATAGGTGTCCTACGTGTGCAAGATGGCATGGTCTGATTGGGTCAGTCTTTGGCTCAAGAAGGTAAGATATTGATGTAGACAAAGGGGGGGTCAACACTGGTCCAAAATAAATCATATTTTGGCTTCCCTTGAGTCTAGTAGTTCATCATACTTGAGCTAAACTTTTAGTTCATTTATGAGCTGTACTTTAGTTCATTTATTGAATTAAGGGTTAGCTCATTATGAGCTAACAATTTTAGTTCATATTTATCTTTATTTAAATGCATTTTATTATAGTTTTAAATGTCTTAAAAAAGTGTCTCTTGGATTTCCAAAATATGGCTTTTGGGAATCCAAGATAGTTGTTTAGTCTTCCCATGTGTGGCTCCTTGAATTCCACCATTGGAAGTTGATATATGTGTATGCCCCTTGGGATCTCACGGCTGGCTCCTTGTTCCGTGTCCGCCATTCGGTTCTCGCGGCTGTGGCTCTCGGTCCGTGCGGTTCCCTTCGTCTCCCGTGGCCGTCTCCTTGGTTCCTGGTTTGGGTGTAAACCGAGAGCTTGGGGGGGGGGAGATTTCTATGCTTTTTAATGTTTAGTTTTAAGTGTTTAATTAAATGTTTGTGTCCTTTTGTATTCCCCTTTCATACCTATAAATATGGGGGGTTATGTAATGTTTGAAGTAAGTGAATGATATTTGATTTTTGGAAAAAATCAATTAACCTGCGGGCTCTTTCCAACCTTCTTTTCTCATCCCCTCCGGAAATCCTGCGGGCTCTTTCCACCCTTTCTTCTCGGGCTTCTAATCTCTTCGTCTCTACGCAAGTGCCACTCCACCTGTATCCTTCTTCTCTAAGTGCAGCAACTTTAGGGTGTCTGTCGTGTTGTTTGCAACTCAAAGGCTCTCACGCGGAGATAAATCCATCCAATCCCTTCAAAATTCTCCTAAATATTCCTTCATCACTCAAATAATCCTTCCATTACCACCCAAAGGAGACATTAATCAAGCTGTTGTCTTCGCTATTAAAGTCCTATAGACCCTACATTTGTTTTTAATAGGAGATCATTACCCTACATTAGTTTTTAATAGGAAGATCATTATATTATTGTTCGATACTATATTGATATGAACCCAAATAAATATATATATAAAAAAGAAAATCACTATATTAAAATACAACTAGGCGCTAAAGTTCCATTTTCTTCTTCCATTTTTGGTTGATGCCTTAATACTCCACATAAGGAGTAGGACTCCTATTATCCAATAAAATATCTAATCACCACCTAATATACACCGGGTGACTTATTATATTTATTCCTAACATTACTCAACCCTTCACAATGACCTTATCCTTAAGGTCAAGCAAATTATTATGAGATTGAGTGGAGGCGGTTCTTTTTGGTGCCTTTGAACCCTAGTGATTGATGGATGATGGGAAAATCTAGATGGAGAGACATCACATTTGGTGGACTCGAGTTTGGATCTAGGTGGAGATGTTGATGCAAGGCTTGTAGGCAAAAGTGGCAAATGAAGAAGTAGCGATGGTGATCTTGGATTTGAATGTTGGAGGGAATGGAAGGGTTGGTATTGGATTTGATGAGTGTGGAGATCTGATATGATGTAGTGGATTGGCACTAGGGCTAGGATGGCGGGGATGGTCGAAAGGGGATCACAATTGAAGTGGTGAATGTTGGAGAACGAAACAAAATTCGGTCAAGAGTAGGGGCGTCCGTGACTGTGATAGTGGAATCGCCTATTATCGGCCAAACCGTAGATTCGACAGCAGCGAGCCACCATTTATACGAACTCAAATAGAAAATTATCTAAAAACAGTGAATAACATTACACTAAAAGATAATTAGGCAATTTGTAGGCTTACCTAAAACTCCATGCAGAGAGGAGAAGGGATTTGGGTAATTATAACTATTATATGATGCCAGTAATTCCAGACTTCCGGTTAGCTTCTTCTTTCCCTAATACTTTACATTAGCAGTATTTATAGATCCTAAGGACTCCTATTACCCAATAAGACACCTAATTACTACCTAATATCCAATAGATCACTTAATATATGTAGTAATTATAGATCCGAAGGTCTTCTCCAACTGAACTCCAAACATATGAATGACGTCCCTCGCGAGCTCCACCTGAACGGCAAAACTCTTGGTATTTGGTTGCGGGTGAATAGTGCGACGTCAATATTGGCGTTGCACTATTCACATTCGCTATTTTTCTGTATCTACTGAATTTTCCGAAGAAACATGCGAAGGAGAAAGACGATTACCTGGGCGCAAAATGGAGTTCTATTGGAGATGAATCACGCCATTTTTTAATTTCACTGTATTTTGGAGTGAAAAATATGATTTTCGGTTGGAAATGCCCAAGGAGCTTTGTATGCGAGTACCGACAACAGTTGATTTGGTAACGTTATGAAATAGTCTCTTATTTTGCATTTACCATTCTGGTATGACATGATTTGGTCCCTTCCCATATGGCCTCTCATTAGGTG
>NW_021518016.1:0-290 GCF_001605985.2 Dendrobium catenatum | reverse complement strand
GAAGGGGTCTTTCCTTATTGTAAAATCTTTGATGTATTCCTGCACACAAGAAACAAGAGGCCCCTTCCAAAAAGTACAATTTAACTTCCTCTAAGAATGTTGTTCCATCAACATTCCTTTAATCATGAATTGAAGGATTTGGCCATATTGTTTATGTTGTAGTTGTTTTTACTATGCTTACAATAGTGGCTTTCGCCAACTTACATGTCAATGCATATAAGTATGAATATACTCCTGGACTAATGCTAAGGATTTCTTTTAACTTGGCACTGAAATCATGTAGACTATAA
>NW_021518015.1:0-424 GCF_001605985.2 Dendrobium catenatum | reverse complement strand
CAAAAAGTATTTTTCTTAGAAAATGATATTTAACAAAGGTGGATGAGATATTTTGCCAAACTTTTTAATGAAGAATGTGAAAATACGATTGACTGTAGAGACCTTAGCACCCTAAATAAAAATAAAGATTTTTATTTTTATCGGTGTATTAGTAAAACAGAAGTTAGAGAAGCTTTAAAGAAAATGAAGTGTGGAAAAGCTGTTGGACCTGGTGATATCCCAATAGAGGTGTGTAAATGCTTAGGAGATGAAAGAATTTCTTGGCTTACTAAACTTTTTCATACTTTTTTTAAGACTAAAAAGATGTCATATGGGTGGAGAATGAGTGTGTTAATTCATATTTTTAAGAATAAAGGTGATGCACGAGATTATGTGAATTATAGATGAATTAAGTTAATGTGTCATACTTTAAAACTATGGGAGT
>NW_021518014.1:0-375 GCF_001605985.2 Dendrobium catenatum | reverse complement strand
ACGAAACCACTCCGAGGACGACGATGCCGTAGATTCGTAGGGAAGAAGAGGATGGCGCCGGGCGTGGAGGTGGTATGTAGAGAGGCCCTTCGATGATCCAAGTGTAGATGGAGAAATGATCGTCTTTGGACTCCACTAAAGCTGGTAGGATCCGGTCCAAATACTCTTCGACGGTGTCGTCGAAGTCAAAACCAACGTCAAAAAAAGATCTGAGGATGTTCACTCGTCCACGGTTGTCGTATTCAAACCCGAAATTCCACTCGGGTTCCTCCATACATCATTGAGGTGGGCTAGAGCGGCACTGCGACGCAATCTCCAAAGAAGGAGCTAGTGGCCGGCGGGTTGGAAGCAAGAGGGGAGGCCGGCGGTGGGGTT
>NW_021518013.1:0-213 GCF_001605985.2 Dendrobium catenatum | reverse complement strand
GGCTTAACCAAACTCAATGAAATTTTAGATCTAGCTTTTACTGGTGAAGAGCATCCGTGGGGGACCCTTTGTTTGATCTGTAAAGCACTTTTTGAAAAGCTATTTGACTTGAAGTGTTCTAAACTAGGGTTTGAGATATACCTTGATCCGCTTAGTGGATTTGGATGATCTTGGATTTGTTGGACTCGTGAGAGGTGCAGCAACGTTTCTTTA
>NW_021518012.1:0-569 GCF_001605985.2 Dendrobium catenatum | reverse complement strand
TGCTCTAGTTCCCTCAATTTTTAAGTTTAAAAAGATTCCTAGGCCAGCCTTGGTGATTTCAACTTTTTTCTTAAAGACATAGGAATGAATTACAGAATGGTCGGAGTGGAAAGACATGTTTGCGAGGAAATAGTGAAAGGTTTCTTTATTATAGAGATAAACTAGTGTGAGTATGAAACCAAACTAAGTGGAGGCAAATAAGTTCATTACCTTAAAGGTTAATTATTCCTGAAGGAAAACTCTAGAGGGTGTGATCTTAGCAGACACGAATCTAGGAAAATACTCTTCATTGGCTTTGGAAAGAAACTTATCGGAAGAGTTTCTAGGTGGTCCCTTGGCTAGAATCTTTTATCGCTTGCTTGAACTTGCCATTGAAAAGGATCTAAAAGAAGAAAGGTTTTAAAACTGACGTGTGAGTGATGACTATTGAGTTCAAAAGCCTGCCAATTTATTGAAAAATGACTGTTCATACAGATGAAATTTACTTTCATCCCGTATGAAATTCAGTTCATCTCGTACATAAAATTTTCATATGGACGAACGAATGAGTCCAAAATAAAACGTCTTTT
>NW_021518011.1:0-354 GCF_001605985.2 Dendrobium catenatum | reverse complement strand
AACACTACCACACTCGGACAAAAAATAATAAGAGTTGGAATCAAATATGTAATCTTTGTTCAAGATATAAATATTTGGAATAAAATAAGTATTCGTGGCAAATATTAAAGTGCATTAATTTTTCTTCTCGTTTGTGCCTAATTAAATTGGCCAACTGGCATTATCCATACATAGAATAGGGTGCAAAATTAAATTTGTAAAAAATTAAATTTATCAAAAAATTTGTATGCATTTTTTAATTAAAATTTATCTTTTATTGCATGTGGTTTATTAAGATATTGAATTTGTGTCAAAATTTAGCATTATTTTAAGAGGTCTCGAAATGATTATTTTTAAATATATAAATTAGTGAAA
>NW_021518010.1:0-326 GCF_001605985.2 Dendrobium catenatum | reverse complement strand
TCTAGAGAGAAACAGTAAGGGAACGAGGTCTCACAACGACTGCTAAGCAATGGCATTTGAATGATGACACTCGGGTAAAGGTGGTTAGATAATGGTAGTCAAGTTATGGCACTGGCTAGTGGTGATTGTTTGCATAGAATATATGTAAAGCTCTAGAATTTCTCATATCTCTCAAACCTGACTCCTCTCCTTCATGTGGAGAGAATGGAAGTCTATTTATTGTGTTTTGTATGTGGCATTTAGATAAATTTGGTCAAAACCCACCCAGCCGTAAGGCTTGCCAAAGAAGGAAAGGAAGAGGGGAGGAGAGAGAGAGAGAGAGAGAG
>NW_021518009.1:0-376 GCF_001605985.2 Dendrobium catenatum | reverse complement strand
GCTTAACATCCCGAACGAACTTTCACTTTGGAGAAAATGGGGGGCTCTGCTCTTACTCAGAATAGGTTTTGGGAGATTAATTATATGATCTTTGACTCTAATTTAAAGGATTTACATTCGGTGGGCAATTTATTTACCTGGTTAAACCAACTTCTAGATAACCCAATACACATTAAATTAGACAGGGTACTTGTAAATGATGAATGGTCCTCCTCATCGATTAAAAAGGCGTTCGAGGCGGACGCATCGAATCGAGGCGGAGGTCGGGCAAACTGAGGCTTAAGCCTCGAACGCTCGGGCGAGGCTTATGCCTTTTTCCATGGAGGCTTACGCCTCACCGCGTGAGGCGTCGAGGCGCATCGAGGCAACGCCTCGA
>NW_021518008.1:0-265 GCF_001605985.2 Dendrobium catenatum | reverse complement strand
AATATTCAAAGCCTCCTAAATCCCTCCAACCAGAGAGTAGAGGGTCACGATAGTGCCACCCAGCGCCTTAGTGCTACCCTAAATCCTCTTCCAAAACAAAAGAGAACAATAATGCCGCATACGGTGCCGCCTCTTCCAATGCCGCAATGCCTATTGGCTAGGGCTGTCAATTTCGGGTCACGGGTCGGGTTCGGGTCGGACCCAGAACTGATTTAAAACAATAATAATTAATAACAGTATAAACATTATTTGATTTAATTTCATT
>NW_021518007.1:0-1358 GCF_001605985.2 Dendrobium catenatum | reverse complement strand
TGCATTTAAATTAAATTTTAAATAGAAATTAATCTCAATTTTAATCCTTTATCCTTAAATACCGATCAAGTTTTCACCTAAATGGCTTGCATTCAATATAACTAAGTCATTATATGAAAGATTACATTTACACCCATTCTATTTTATTCAATACTATTTATTTAGAACATAGTTTTTTAATTTGCCCTCAATATTTATCATTGTAATGGAATAGAAATTTGTCCAAGATATGGTTTAGTGGAGACGGAGGAGTATGGTTTTAGAAAGCAGGATGAAGGAGAGAGCTATGGATTATGTTTGGTTGATTTTATATAGAAGATAGTGAAAATTTATCCAAATTCAAAATAGAACATCTTCACCCTATCTTAAAAGGTAATATTTTCTTCTCTTTTGAATTATTATGGTATGTGATGAGTTTTGATTCATAGAAATGATGACGGTGTATGGATATGTTTGTGATAGTCTTCATATTGAATCACAAGAATAATTTTTCTGTCTTTTTCTGATTTTCAAATTTATCATTATTACTCATAGATCATTTCACATAAATTCATAAAGTTATTATCATGATATTTTGATTTATGAAATGGTGTATGATAATCTCTACATGTTTATGGAACCTTGCCTTATAATATAGTGACATTGGGCCATCTAATATTCATTAATTTATGCCAAAATGGAAAGTGACCATTTTGTGTTTTACATGTTATAGACTTAATGAAACATTATATTTCGTTATATAACTACTTTCCTTGGAGATACGCTTACTATGCTTGGTGCGAATGGGATAGGATTCTATATTTGATCCGTATATTAGATATAAGATTATGATAGAACTTGGAATATAGTATGCCAATGGGCATATCTTATATGATTCAAAAATAACATATTTTAATGAGCACTCATAACTCAATGTGTATGAGAAGTTATAGTACCAAGTAGTTGTGTATTATTTGCATCGAGTAGAAAAATATATGATTAATACTTCTGAAAAGATTAATATGAGCAATAAGTGAAATAGCATCACTTTTTAGAAAGTTATATAAAAAAACATCACGTTGGCTACTTTGATTTTACTTATGGAAGATAATAGAAGTTGGGCACGCTATTATATTATGTGGGACCTTATTGTACTAAAGCTCAATGAAATGAATAACTAATATTACATAATGATAAAAATATTTTTGGTATGATATTGATGATTTTACTTACATACAAAAACTTTAATAATTACTTTGATTGATGATTAATTCTATCAGGATACTTATACCTTTTTTTTTAAATGCAAATAGCAAAGATTTTATTACCAATTACTTACAAAAAGATTCTTCCTTCAACAAATCTAAAAATGAAGGAGG
>NW_021518006.1:0-306 GCF_001605985.2 Dendrobium catenatum | reverse complement strand
TTAAAAATAGAAGAAAAAGCTTGTAAAATAAAAAGGTTAAATAAAAATAAAATTGGTTTATACACTTTCAATGATGAAGTTGTGGGAACCCCACTAATATATAATACCAAAGAAAGGATATATATTGTTTACATTTATGGATGGTGGCAACTAATTAAGGAGACCTTGATCTCTCTTCCTTGTATTACCTATGTGACTAAATGTAACAACTTGATGTTTTTGAAAAAAAAAAAAAAAATTGAATTTCTATTTGAACTGAAGAGCTACAGTGCTAGGTCTGTAAGCACAACGACGCCAGAAGTTACC
>NW_021518005.1:0-522 GCF_001605985.2 Dendrobium catenatum | reverse complement strand
CTTGCTCCACAATACCCTAATCTCAATGATTATCAACCAATGAAAAACAGTGAATATATTTTTGTCTAAGGAACTAATTCTAAGGAGACGAAGAAAGAAATATAATAGCAAAACAAATATTAAACATAATAGAACTATAAAATGAATAAATATAAATCACAGTGAAAGTTCGTTAGGGATGTTAAGCCCTATAGAACTGGCCCAAGCTAACCAAGAGAGAGGTTATTTGGAAAACTTTAAAATAAAAAACATGAACTCCAACTAAAATCACCACAAATAAAGTGCGGAAATTAAAACGTAGAAGCAGTAAAAAGAAAGAACACACCGGATTTATAGTGGTTTGGTCAAACCTTGACCTATGTCCACTCCTTAGAGGCACCCTCCAAGTATTGTACTAAAACAAGTGTCTCTCCTTTAGCCTCCACAGCTAGGAGGAGAAGCCCTTACAAAATCACTTCCACCTTCCCCGGTGCGACGGAGTCGACGGGTCCTTTGACACCAAAGAGATCTTCTTCTTTGGTG
>NW_021518004.1:0-471 GCF_001605985.2 Dendrobium catenatum | reverse complement strand
TTGCTTCAAGGATCGCTCTGCTTCTTCTTTGTCTAGGGTTTCTCATATGTGGAAGGGTCGGTAGAGGTAAGGAGTCAGCATCTCATTGAGGTTCTCTGCCAGCTTCAAGAGGAATCAAAAGGAGATAGGTTCTCTACCTTGCCGGGGTGGCAAAAAGAGGTTCTTTGAAAAAGCTTCTCCGCCTAGCTGTGGGGGCTAAAGGAGAGTCACGATTGTAGTGCAATACTCGGAGGGCGCCTAATGAAGTTAAACAATCATGTTTGAATATTCTCTTGCATGACTATGAACTTTTTCGCATGAAACCTCATGAATCAATTTCTAACATGTATACTAGGTTTACTCAGATAGTTACTTTACTACATGCATTAGGAAAAGAACTTTTAAACTATGAAAAAGTAAACAAGATTTTGAGATGCTTTTATTCGTCATATGAAGCTAAAATTACTGCAATCACTGAATCTAAGGATTTGA
>NW_021518003.1:0-315 GCF_001605985.2 Dendrobium catenatum | reverse complement strand
TGATGCTTTTGTTTCTTCCTTAGAAAGCTTTTGAATTGTCTTGGATAAAGGCAATTTCATCGCTCTCAGACCTGGAAGAATCAGAGTCAGATTTGTGCGCCTTCAGTGTCACCGTTTTCTCCTTCTTTTTCTCACCTGCATCAAGATTTCTTTGGTTCACCCCTTGCTTGTAAGCAATGGGTGAGCCAAGTAAGTTATCAATCGAATAGGTGTTTAAATCTTTATATTCAGTTATAGAAGTGATTTTAGCATCAAAAGAGGAAGGCAAGCATCTTAAAATTTTGTTTACTTTTTTATAGTTTGAAAGTTCTCTTC
>NW_021518002.1:0-331 GCF_001605985.2 Dendrobium catenatum | reverse complement strand
TTAAATTTAAATAATTATAAATATAATATAAAATTAGTTCATTATCTTTACATTATATTAATGCAAATTAAAATTTAATGACATCTATTGTGAATAAAGTTTATATAATTTATCCTAACATAGTTTTTCTCCTTATTTATCATAGTTGTCATTCATTATGCACTTGTCATGTTTAATATTAAATTTATAATCCATAAATTTGTCACCCATGCAAGATGACAAATTATGCGTTTATTTGGGATGGACGTAGTGACTTAGGCTTCGTTTGGGACGGCTTTCTTACTGCTTCTTAAAACAGCTTTTTAGTACAAAAATTTTAATTTTTATACTA
>NW_021518001.1:0-213 GCF_001605985.2 Dendrobium catenatum | reverse complement strand
GGTCAATGAAGAATAGAGATTGATGCTGAGAGTTATAATGTAATATTATGATCTTAAGTATTTTAGTGGAATGGATGTTTTCCACCAGTACATCAACTCTATAGTTCCTCACTAATGAGGATTTTCCTTTCCAAGAAAAAAAAGTTATAAATAAAATTTACCATATACTAGATTATCTTTCTCAGAGAAATCATCTTAAACGTTTTCAATAGA
>NW_021518000.1:0-380 GCF_001605985.2 Dendrobium catenatum | reverse complement strand
AACGGCGGCCTTCCAATGACCCGGTTAGGAAAGTAAAGATATTAGATTTGACTTATATTAAGAGGTAGAGGCAGAACTAAAAAGACTTGGTTAAAAAATATTAGGAATGTCCTTTCTTTATTAAATTTTAACGAGAACTTGACCTTTAATAGGACACAATGGAGAAAAAAAGATTCATGTAGCCGACCCCACATAGTGGGATAAAGGCTTGATGTTGTTATCGTTGTTGTTTTACATTAGTTTTTATTCCAACATTTATTTTCATGACATTAAATTCTCCACGTAATTTATGTCTAACTTTATTATTGGCATTTTTGTTAATAATTTTTTATCATTCTCCTTGAAATTCTTTACCAGTTAAAAAGAATATGATAATGATC
>NW_021517999.1:0-306 GCF_001605985.2 Dendrobium catenatum | reverse complement strand
GAGGAAGAATGATTTTGGTGATGAAGGTATGATCCTATAAAGGAAGCTTAATAGAACGCTAGAAGCATTATTTTTTTGGAGTAAAAATAAGTGCAAAGACTTAAATGAGCTAAAGGAAAGTCTGAAAAGGGAAATACTTGAACTTCAAAACAAAGAGGCTGTGGGAGAAGATTGGTCAGGTGATGATCTTCTTGTGCTTAGAAGCAAAGTTCATGAGCTTAATGTGACATTGAGGAGATTATCAACTTGGTGGAATCAAAGGGCAAAAGCAAGGTGGCATGAGGAAGGAGACACAAATTCAAAGCT
>NW_021517998.1:0-590 GCF_001605985.2 Dendrobium catenatum | reverse complement strand
ATGGAGAAAAATCATGGGGCCTAACCCAGTTTGAATGAATCCACTAGTATTCACAGTTTATTACATATGAGGCCCTTCCTTAGGGGAAGGCATTAGCTTGATGTACATCATATAGAGTATATTACATGATATGAATACAAAGAATCACTGCTGATGTGTTTTTTTGGTCTGAAGGACTGTAGTCGGTGGGCGACGTAAGTCGGAAGGACTGTAGACGGCCAGCGAAGGAGGTCGGAAGGACTGTAGTCGATGGGCGATGTAAGTCAGAAGAACCATAGTCGGCGGGCAACGGAGGTTGAAAGGACCATTGTCGGTGGGCAACAGAGGTCGGAAGGACTGTAGTCGGCATGCGACGAAAGTCAGAAGGACCGTAGTCGGCAGACAACGGAGGTCAGAAGGACTGTTGTCTAACGATGAAGGTTAGAAGGATGGTGTCAGGTAGACATCCAGTATTGGGCAGAAATCTAGCATCGGATAGATTTCTGGCCAAAGTCCAATAATAGGCAGAAGTCCAGCGTCGGGTAGAAACTTGGCGACTAGCGGAGGTCCGACGTTGGGTAGAAGTCTGATGTCAGTTGGCAGCCGAGAAG
>NW_021517997.1:0-334 GCF_001605985.2 Dendrobium catenatum | reverse complement strand
TTTTAAATATTTATTTGGGTCGACATCGCACTGCATGTCGAGATCCCCAATAAATATTTAAAATTCTATCAAGATACAATCAGATGATGGAAGAATTTTGAGCATATGCTATCCATTAGCATTAATCTACAAAGACAAGATATCAACCATCTATGGATACATCTAGAAGCGCAGTGGAGAAAGAAAGTTAGTGTGACATCCAAACAAAATTTTGGAAATCCACTAAAAGAAAGTAGTGTGACATCCGAACAAGTTTTGGAGATCCACTAAATGAAAATCCTAGTGTGACATCTAGATCAAATATCTAGAGATCCACAGGGTCAATCAGCATACA
>NW_021517996.1:0-533 GCF_001605985.2 Dendrobium catenatum | reverse complement strand
AACTTTATTCCTCTCATTCATGTCGTAACTTTAGATTGATGGTCGAAGATCAGGGTCAGTAGAGAGATTGTTAATATCAATCTCAACACATTCTTTCATCTTAAAAAAAAACATTCCATTTATAAATTACATGACTATTATCTTGTATTTGGCTAAATAACATCGCAGCCAAAAAATAAACATAACAATAATAATTAATTCATTCTTTTTATTTGATCTTAGCAAAACATCTCTCATAACTTTTGTTCTACTTAGAAATTTAAATATTCTACACATCTTTTCCCCACTGCATGCATGCAAAATAGATTACTGGCTCTAAAGAAGTCCAAAAAATTTAGAACTGATACGTCATCACAAAATAATCTTGATTGGGCACCAATCTCGAGGCAAAATCAATTCGGAAACTTCAAAAATTAATTCCGGGAGCATATGAACTCCAATTTCAGCAATCTTACTGTCAAACCGAGCGTCTCGGAAATACGAACCCAACGATACGAAGATCAATCCAATCCGAGCCCAAATGAGTCCGAATC
>NW_021517995.1:0-208 GCF_001605985.2 Dendrobium catenatum | reverse complement strand
GGCCGATCAGTTCAAATCAGAGGAAAATTGTCCTGAGAATAGACCTAGATACGAGCTGGCCGATATTTATCGTCCTGAAGTAACTTAAGGTTTTTGATTGGATCGTCCTGAAGTAACTTAAGGTTTTTGACTGGATCGTCCTAGCCGATCCTGCGATCATCCAGGATGATGTGATCGTATCAATCATACTTAATTACTCCCTTGATTT
>NW_021517994.1:0-244 GCF_001605985.2 Dendrobium catenatum | reverse complement strand
CTGTGCTTTGAACCCTTGATTCAGACTCATTTGGGCTCGGATTGAGTCGATTTGGTGTCGTTGGGTTCGTATTTCCGGGATGCTCAGTTTGACTATAAGCTCGTTGAAATCGGAGTTCAGATGCTCCCGAAATCAAATTTTGAAGTTTCCAACTAACCTTTTGCCTCGAGATTCGTGTTCGTTCAGGATAATTTTTGTATGATGTATCAATTATAATAATTATTTTATATATATATATATATAG
>NW_021517993.1:0-410 GCF_001605985.2 Dendrobium catenatum | reverse complement strand
GAGATTGAATTGGAAACCATTGACAGTATCAGGTACATAAATCTCGTTAGCCTCTCGTCATGAGAATCTTCTATTGTATGATTACATGCAAAACAGTACACTCTGGGATATTCTTCATGGTTTGTTGTTTAACAATCAAATAATTAAGCCATTTCAAAATATAAGTTGGTGGTGATCCTTTTTTAAATCAAGCATCTGTGGACAAGTTGATTCAGAAGGATGAACTTAAATTCATTGAGTTTGGAGAGTCCTTCATAAATTCATTCCTATGGGGATAATCTCTTAAAGAGAGGCTTCTCTCTTGCTTCGAAATGTCAATGTTGTTATCACACTGAAAATATGCATCATGTGTTTGTTTCTGGTCCTGTGGCTATTAGTACTTGGGTCTATTTTGATGATTTGTTTCAATT
>NW_021517992.1:0-256 GCF_001605985.2 Dendrobium catenatum | reverse complement strand
GGTTAGTTTTTTATTTCATAAGAGTGAATCATTTGAGGAATTTAAAAATTTTTCGACTTGGATTCAAAGAAAACTTGAGTGTGAAATCATGACTATACAAAGTGATCATGGAGAATTTGAAAATAAAAAATTTGATGATTTTTGTAAGAAAAAAGGAATTGATCACAATTTTTCTGCACCTAGAACCCCTCAGCATAATAGGTAGTCGAAAGGAAAAAAAGAACATTAATAGAAGCCGTCCGAGCAATGTTGGCAG
>NW_021517991.1:0-397 GCF_001605985.2 Dendrobium catenatum | reverse complement strand
TGAACCCTTTGGACAGCAACCAGGAAATCTGGGCAGCAATGGGGAGGTGCAGAATTCTCTGGACAGCAACTTCAACATCTTGGATAGCAGCTTTGGCCTGTGGGAAACTCTGGACAGCAGGTTCGCAAGCTCCGAAATTCTAGCCAACACTTGATCTCCTTCGGGACAGCAACTAGGAGCGTTTGGACAACATCTAAGCCAAATCTGGACAGCTGTTTTGGCAATGGGAAATTCTGGACGGCACACAAAATCTGTCCATAAATCTGGACAGCAACTTGGACATGGGAAATTCAGGATTTCGGCTCTCTAGATGCAAGGAAACTAGAGGAATATTGTGGGGAATTCTGTGCCCAACAGTGGAGGTGATGTGAAACTAAATGCAAGGAGCTGCGTGAGA
>NW_021517990.1:0-3789 GCF_001605985.2 Dendrobium catenatum | reverse complement strand
TATTTTTATTAATAAAGGACTTTAACTTGTAAGGAGCTTGAGCTAAGGTTGATAAAATTAAAATTTCCAACCATTATGTATCTAAATGTAGTCAATTTATTTCTTACTAAGCTTTTGAATAAAATTAAAAGGTGAAATGAGAAGCTTTAGGCAATTTTCTAGAGAGATAAAGCTCATTTTTTTGAAAAGTTCTTTTTCGCGGGTTCTCTGCGGGCGGTGGGTTTGATGGTGGCCGCCTGTCGGACGAAGGTTCTCCAGCCTTCTTCCATCATGATTATGGCTTCTGTTTAGTCTTTGGGTGCTGATCGAATGTCTGGTAAGGATAGAAGTAATCTTGTGATCAGAGAGGGCGCTATACCTCTGATTCGTCAAGAAGTGGTTGTTGAAGGAAAAGGCAAGAAAGCTGTGTTTGATCGTGCTGCGGGTGGTGCTAGAGATATTGCTAAGGTGAAAGTTATGTCAGAAAATATGAATCCTGAGGTGTCTTCCTCTACAGGATTGATTTTGAAGGTAAGTAAGTTCTTGAGCAGCAAAGAGGAAATTATTGGTCGTAACATAGCATCTGACATTTAGGCTTTGGGGAATCAAGAAGTTGCTGAAGGCGGTATCCTTGTGAAGATAGACGTTAAGTAGGTCAACATTGAGGACAGGAATCTTGATAGAAATGGCTTGAAGGTGGAATTCATTGAAGCTTGGAAGAAACCCCAACATATCAAGATTTCCTTCAATAATGATCTTGCTGAAATTCGGAGGATGGGATTGCAGTCAAATTAAATGCTGAGAAGGAATTATTGAATACACAAGTGCTGAAATATTCACTGGTAATCAAGGTTCTGGGAGATAAGATATCTTTCCTTATGTGTAGCATAGAATATAGAAGACAGTGGAATAAATATGGAAGCTTTCACATGATGTCACTTGATATGAACTAGATTTTATGTTCGTTCAAGAGTGAGGAAGCTATGGATGAAGTCTTAAATGGTGGTCCATGGTATGTAGGAGGATACATTGTGGGCATGGATAAATGGTCTCCGTTGTTCAATCCTAGTTCCTTTAAAGGTATCACTGCACCTGTTTGGATTCGTCTTCCATGTTTGCCTCTATACTTCTGGGATGAAGAGAACATTACAAGAACTTCTTTGAGGATTGGAGTATCAATGTTTGTGGATGTGAATTCGTTTAAGTGGGGAAAACATGAATTTGCACGGGTAGGTGTGAGATTAAATTTGGAAAATAGCCTTCTAAATGGTATTTGGATTGACGACATAGCAGATAGATTTTTCCAGTAAATAGAATATGAGAAGATAGATTTGTTATGCTATCAATGTGTCAAGGTAAGACATGAAAAAAAGGTGTGTTCTGAGGTTATGACGTCTGTTCTTAGTGAGAAGATAGGGAATAAACAGGATGCAACGAGTGCTATGACAGAATCTGCTAAGAATAAAATCGCTGGGAAAAATTATGGACCGTGTATCCATGTTCAATTTAAGAACAAAAATGTTTAGAATAGAAGATATGGAGGGGGCGGAAGGCCTGAAAGATTTGTGAAGGAGGCAAATGAAGATGTGCATATTGCAGTTCAACAAAGTATAGAGGAAGTGAATACTGAAGTGGTACAAGTTGACCAACTGAATGAGGACATAAGCAGATGTTCTGATATTGTGAAAGGCAATATGAGATTGGAAATGAATATTGCTATAGATAAAAAATTTAATGTGCTAATGGATGATATTGAAGAAGGGGAAGTGTTGAATTATCCCACAGTGAACTAAACGAAGGAAATTGTTGCTGTTGAAGAAACTATGGAAGAATTGAAGGTTGTTGTGGCTCTTAACAGCAGTATGGTCAAATTCAAATTGGTCAAAGAATTGAAGTCGTTGGGGCATTTAGAGCCTGAGCATAGGAAAAAAAGAAGAGATGGGAAATGGATTGTGGTAGGCGGAGATGGTTCCCCTTTGTTGGCTTAATGTCATCCTTCATCTTCTAGAATTGTAGGGGAGACAGGAAGAGAGAGGCCTCCTTGTACTTGAGGGAGATTGTAAGGGATCATGATGTGTTTTTTATTGGGATAATGGAGACTAAACTTAGTAGTATTGATAGAAGGGATGTGGATTCCCTTATTGGGAGTGATTGGGATTTCTTCCATCACCCAGCAGTGGGCACTTTTGGGGGAATTTTGGTTGTATGGAAAAGGAAGATGGTATCTTTTGTGGTAGAGGAGAGGTCTTCTCAAGTGATAGTTGGGGTCCTTACTACTCCATCTATGGAAGAATGGAAGGTGGCCACTATTTATAGTAGTCGATGTTGTGTGGAAAGAAGGAACCTTTGGAGTTTGCTTGAAAGAAGTATGGGGGGTACGGGTCCTTCCATTGGGGGAGACTTCAATTGCATTCTGAATAAAGAAGAGAAGAAGGGTGGAAAGAGGTTCCTCTTTTCTAGAGGTCCTAGAGAGATGAAGGATTTTATGACTAACTCTGATTTTCATGATGTAGGTTTTTTTGGACCAAGTTTTACTTGGTGTAATAATTAAGAGGGAGCTTCAAGGATATGGGAACGACTTGATAGATGCTTTTTAAATTCTGCATCTTTGCACTTGGTCCCCTCAGAAAGAGCACGGCACCCTGTTAGGGTGGCGTCAGATCACAGTCCAATTGTATTAAAATTGGAAGCTATGCAACTCAACAAGGCAAAAATTTTCATATTTAATGATACTTGGAGGTCTTACCTGGCTGCTTGGAATATTGTTTACAACTCATGGAAGAAGGTGGATTTCGGGGATGAGGTTGAGGTTCTACATAGAAAGCTCAAGAGGACGTTGAAGGCCTTATTCTTTTGGAATATAAATAAATGCAAGAATCTGTGCAAATTGAAAAAAGACTTGAAAAGAAAAATTCTGGAATTACAAATTAAGGAGGCCTCGACGGAAGTATTTTCTGTTGAAGACTTGTTTCTTCTTAGGAGTAAGGTGCATGAGCTTAATGTTACTCTTAGAAAACTTTCTACATGGTGGAATCAAAGGGCTAAGGCAAGATGGCAAGAGGAAGCTGATTCAAATTCTAAGTTTTTTCATAATTATGAATCAGCTAGGAAAATTACAAATTTGAAAAAACAAATCAAGGATGGGAATAATCACTTGGTGGAGGAAGAGGAGCAAATAGAGAAAGTTTTTCTTTAGTTTTTTTAAGAAAAATGGAGATACATAATGTCATTTGGCAGGGTAGCAAGAAATTTCTGACTCACAGAAGTTGACTAAGTTGGATAGGAAGGCTTTGGAGGCTGAATTTCTCCTGTAAGATTGTAAGGAGGTGGTTTTCCAACAGGGTAACAATAAGTCACCTGGGGTTGATGGCGAGACTTCCTCAATTTTTAAATGCTATTGGAATGTAGTAGGTCAAACTACTTAGAAGGCTATCATAAAGTTTTTTAATACTGGTAGTATGCACAAGGAATGGAAAGATAATTTGATTGTATTAATCCCCAAAGTGAACAACCCATGTGTACCTTCTAACTATAGTCTTATTTGTTGAGTCTAGTAATTAGTTTGTTAAGCCTAAGTTAATGTCCCAAAGGCTACCAAGAGGGTGGGTGAATTGGTAGTTTAAAAAATTTTAAGCCCTCTTTTAAAATTATGTTGAACCGAAATAAAAATTGTTTCTTTTAAGTTTTGTAGAAAAAGTTTTTTTAATTACAGAGTTTTTAAAACTAAGAATTAAAATGCGGAAACGTAAAAATAGTAAAGAAAATGACACCACATTTATAGTGGTTCGGTCTAAAACCAGACCTACATCC
>NW_021517989.1:0-209 GCF_001605985.2 Dendrobium catenatum | reverse complement strand
AAAGTAAAGTCCCAAAAATAAAGAAAATAACTAAAAAAGAAATAAACAACAAAAAAACTAGAAAAATAAAGCAAAGTAATCAACAAAAAATAAAAAGAAACAGTAGAAATTAAGTTTATGCATTAATGTCAATCATAGCCTATCTGGTTCTTAAAGAGCTGAAAGTGTCAATGGCCAGTGGCTTAGTAAATATGTCAGCCAGTTGATTC
>NW_021517988.1:0-312 GCF_001605985.2 Dendrobium catenatum | reverse complement strand
TACAAGGTCCCCTTGGACGAAGCAACCCATGGCTGCCAACAAGAATCCTTCTGTCAGGTTGGGTCGACTACCTCCTCTGACTAAATAGACCAAAGACCACGATGGCCCGGGACGACGGAACCATGGGATCTTGATCGGGTCTATCATCAATTCCCCTACCATCCACTTTAAGTGCAAGAAAGTGTAATTTCCTATTTTAAATATCAAATATATCCAAATCCAAATCCAGTTTCCAATACTCAAACCCATGCTGCTACTATATGCCAGATAACACATATCTCTACGCATCTGATCAATGACTAGCCTTAATCG
>NW_021517987.1:0-3099 GCF_001605985.2 Dendrobium catenatum | reverse complement strand
CTTTCCTAAGTGTACATGTTATGACTTGGTAGGAATGTGTATGCTACTACTAGGATGATACAGTACTATGTACCATATACATGAAGGCCTTTAAATATCATGCATAAATGCAAGCATATTATTTTTGCAAAATACACAAACCAAATTACACAAGCCTATGGCAAAGCAATTGGGTTCTCTTACACTCGAGGGATGCTGTGTTATTCTTATTGGTATGGGGTCGTTATGTTACCAAAATTTCTTATAAAATTTGGGAGTTAAAAATGTTTGTTAGGACAATTAAATTAGATAAAAAATAGAGTTTTTAGTGAATTTTCTTGTTAAATTCACTTGAACTTAAACATTAGCTTATTCATCATGAGTCATTGATTCAGAGTTTGATCGATCTCTTTAGATAGAGCTAGTCGTATTATATACTACATTTAAGATGATTGCTTTTGTAGTAGTTTATTAGCTAGCAGCTCATTTCAAGTAGGCATAAGCCCAGATGTATTGCACACCTCATATAGCTCAAAAACAATAAATAAATGGGAATCAAATGTATTTTTATAAAATTAATTGATTTTTTAAAAGAAATGTCATTATTTTTAAGTATCTAAAATAGCTCACTTATACAAATGATCATATTATAAATTTAGAGTCTATTCTCCTCTTTAAACAAAATATTTCTCTTCATAGATGTAATTGAGTATAGAGGCTTGCCTCTATGGGAACCAAAGGCCCCAGTATAAAGTAAACTCTATCTTAGTTCGTTAATAGGGAAAAAATATCTGGACATCAACTAAAGCCTATCTTGGAGTTAATTTTTTATTTAAAATGATAGGTAAATGAGATTTTTATCCTTCGGTATACTTATTACATTATCTATGATGAATTTAAGTACCAAAATAAATCATTTCTTTATTCAAAATGAAAATGTAAGTGTTAGTTTATCCCTCAAGTAATCAGCACTAATTATGCAGATTTATTCAAAGAAAAACTAAAAGTAACAAGAACAAGTTTAATTTGTCCACATAAACATCTAAAATTAAGGCCTAATTCATAACTTAAAATATTCCAGACTCTAGAAGCAAACATGTAATTGATAAAATCATGGTTAATGGATTCCTTATTTGTACAACATTGGCATTCAGAAGCAGTAATGAACCCTTTCCTTATTAGCACCACATTGACAAGAATGAAACCTTTGATATGCCTCCATTTAAATAATGAAATATTGGTGGGAGTGGAAGGATTCCAAATTTTATCACAGATAGTTTTGAGATTTTTATTTTTTTCTCTATAAAACCATTTAATACATCTTTAAAATTGAGGGCCCTATTAGAAGAGTGCTTAAAGATGAGATGTTCATGTGAAAGCAAACTAATAGAGATCTCACAAATAAAATCAAAATAAAAATAGTGATATGCTCCATCAAAAGGTTTCTATTCCAACTATCATTCAAAAAATAATAGGAAACAATAAGATTAGATATAATATGGGTATTAAAAAAGAATCTAAGGAATTAGATCCCATCTAATCATCTTTTCATAAATATAAAGAACCATTACCAATACTCCATAAGAGATGATGCTCCCAAATCCTTTTTGTTTTGCACAATCAAGCCCAAATAAGAGAGTGCCCCTTCTATATGACACACTATTTGGAATGAATATTCTTACAGCATTTATAATTCATGAACTTGGCTCATAAAGAGTTATTACTTCTATACTTTTACCAAAATTTGGATGAAAAACATTTCACCATATCAACTATAGACTTGCACCCAAACCATTCTCACAAAAAGGGCCACAAGAGTCCCAGTATGCCCAATGGATATTTTTACAATTCTGGGAAGAACCAAAAAAATGTTAATAAGTCTATCAAATCCAGCATAAACCATAAAATAAGGATTAATAACTTGTAGTAAATATATAGGAAGTGAAAATAAAACACTTTTAATTAACACCATTCTAGCCCCCATTAAAAGAAAATTAAGCTCTCAATTTACAAATTAATTGAGCATGTTAAAAGAATATTTTGTCAAACAAAAAAGTTTTCTAACAACCTTTATAAGAAAGAGATTGGGTGCTAAACTAGAATTATTTCTTATGCTATTTATTTTATCCCAAATTGTACCTTTACCATAAATAAAGGAGCTTTTCTTATTAAAAATGTAGACCACTTTCAGAGCTAAATCTCTCCAAAAAGTAAATAATCCTTTTCACATTTCTCAAATAGTCATTGCAAAAGATAATAAAGTCATCAGCAAAATAAAGGTGAGAAACATTACACCACCATAGTTAATGAAATGAAGAGTATTACATTTAGAAAAAAAAATTCTTTAATCCTCTCGGGAGGTATTCAATGGAAATAATTAAAAGCGTAGGAGACAAAGGGTCTCCTTGTATAACACCCTTCTCAACTTTGAAAAAACCATGAGATTTACCATTCACGATGATAGACAACCAAAAATTTTCATCGATATTTCTAAACAGAGAAATGCAATGCTCAATAAAACAAAAAAGCTTCAAAACACTCCAGATAAAATATGAATTAATGTTATCATATACTTTAGATACGTCATTATGCCATACAACTTTAAGATTTATGACGTGAATGAGCTCCTTAGACAATAAGATGTTATCAGTAATGTATCTACCTTTAACAATACCTGATTGATTTTTTAAGAAAATTTTAAGGAAGATGAGAGTCATTCTAGAAACAATAATTTTAGGAATATCTTTTTGAAAAGTGTTACATGAGCTAATATGCCTAAAAATGCTCCAATTTTTAGGAATAAGCAAAATAAGTGTATTAGCAAAAAATTTGGGGATAGAATAACCCTTAAAAAGGCTCTAATGGCCTTAAAGAGCTCCCCTTTAACAATATTCGAGTTCTTACTTAAATTCATAGTATTGCTTAGAATCCCATTATCATTATGAGTAATATATAAGAGATAATTATCCTCACTAAAAATAAGATCTAAAATAACTTGAGGATTAGAGATATCCTCAATGGTATTAGCAGATCTAAGAAGGGTTTGAAAGTGAGAGATAGTCGAGCTATAAATGATAAATTTGTTAGAGTGGATAAAGCAAATATCTAAACTCATATGAT
>NW_021517986.1:0-242 GCF_001605985.2 Dendrobium catenatum | reverse complement strand
GTTTTTAAATCCAAACACCAATTAAACTTGAATTGGCATGAATAAGGCAACTTCCCTAATATAACTCATCTCTTTAAATAGAAAGAGATTTAGGATTTGAATTAGATTGGGATCTAATTCAATGACTTTCCAAATTATTAGACACCAAATTTTGGAAAGTATTTAGGAGATGTTTGAAAATTAGGGTTTCAAAGGAGGGGTGTGGCCGGCTAGGGGAAGGGGAAGCGGTTTGGGCCGGCGGC
>NW_021517985.1:0-1374 GCF_001605985.2 Dendrobium catenatum | reverse complement strand
TTCTTCGGATTCCAAATTTAATGTGATATCCCATTTTTAAAAATCACCTTCACATTTATTGACTCTTGATATATTATATTTACATTACATTTCATTTCACATAAAGGGAAGATAAATCTAGTCCTCCTGCAGGATTATCCTAAGAAATTTATAATAAAAATCATCCCACGCAGTTATATATATGCAATTGAATTTAAATTATTAAGCCACACTTGGCCACTCACTTCTTCATTTGGGGGCTAAGCAACTAAAGCACATGTAGCATTTATTTATTAATAATTAATTAGCCCCCTTTTCATCTGCCCTACATGAGTGTGGCCACCTGCAGAAATTATATTAACAACCCAGATCGCTCCTAACCTATGGGTAATCTAATCATCAGTCAAATTGTAACACAGAGCGTAGTAAAAATAAATAAACAAACACATAAACATTTTACAACCAGCATGCAATCAAACTCGAGAAAAAGCCCATCACAATGCAATAAGAAAATAAACACCGGCCTAACCTAAAGCTAAAGTCGGTTATCCTAACAAACAATTCTAGGTGTGTGTATTAGAAAGTGTGGTTTTGATATATCCTAAATCAATTATTAGCTAAAGTTTTCTAATTGATTAAATTTTAATTAAAAAAAAAATTCACTAATCTTAAAGTGAAGTGTCACTAAATTTTCTATGTTATATATTTCTATCCTAAAGTGTACATGTATCCTAAGTCAAGGTTTTTTAAGACTCAGACCTTAATTTTTGTCCTTTAAGTGTCACTACTGTTGTATAGGGTGAAATTTTTATTATTACTAACCCTTAGGACTTTGAGCGTATGTAAAAGGGGTTTAAGGATCTAATAGCAAATAAAAGTAAACTTAATAAAATTGAAGTTACTACAAAGACCTAAAGGAATGGTTCACGCAAACCAAATCAAGGGGTCCCTAAAGGTATTCTATGTTTAGAAATGCTCATAGTCACCGGGGGTTACAACCTGGTGGTTCCGCCCGTAGCACCTCTACCCGATTGGATAGAGGCGACTGACATCATTAGCTTCTTATCCTTTTGTTCCCTCGACCAATACCGTTCCTCGCAGTTTATGCCAATAAATAAATAAAAATAAGGAAAATAGAAATTAGAAAGCACATTTAATAAATCATATTGAAATAATTTAAATTTGCTAAAAGTAAAGACGTACCTTTTTTCGTGCTTGGACACCAATTAGTTGACTTTTCTTTTGAACATTTCGCTTTTAAACTCATATTGTATACCTTTCCAATATTCACCTCGAAGTAACAAGAAAGGTGAAGAAGAGAAGAGAGAGAGAGAGAAGTAAAGGGAGAGGGCTTGTAGTATTCAATGTTTCTATTTTCTAGCAAATTTCCATCTA
>NW_021517984.1:0-307 GCF_001605985.2 Dendrobium catenatum | reverse complement strand
AAGTGGCCAGACTAATGAGCAAAAGGCAGTGGTCCGATGCAACACGAGCGAGGTGCCGCACAGAGGCCAGAGGCGCCACATTCAGACCAGCAGAATTCATCAACGCATGGTCAAGTCTCACCCAGATTTTACTGTTATCGCTCTTATTGTTCGACCACGTAAACCTGGGGCCAAGAAAGCCCAAGTCATGAAGGTCATTATCGAGCATAAAGTCCGCCATCTCCTGAGCCCCCGTCAAGTAGCAAAAAGGGCGGCCCCCCTTCTTCTCCTCCTGAGCCAGACAGCAATTGAAATCGCCCCCCACCAG
>NW_021517983.1:0-226 GCF_001605985.2 Dendrobium catenatum | reverse complement strand
GGGCAATTTACCAACGCTTGATGGATCGAGTCTTCAGCGAGTAAAAGAGAGAAACATCGCAATGTACCTGGATGATTGATTGATGAAAATGAGTCACTGAAGCAACATCTGCAAGACCCAAAAGAGACATTTATGACAATAAAATGTATTCAACCGATTGAAATATATTTTCAATGAAGATTCTAGCATGTCTTGGGGGTTCCACCTCACCCTACAGGGAATTAAA
>NW_021517982.1:0-200 GCF_001605985.2 Dendrobium catenatum | reverse complement strand
CGGGACGACGGAATCATGGGATCTTGATCGGGTCTATTATCCATTCCCCCACCATCCGCTTTAAGTGCAAGATGGTGCAATTTCTATTTTAAATATTAAACATTTCCAAATGCCTAGATTCAAATCCAATTTCCAAATCTGAACATATTGTTGCTACTATATATCAGATAACACGTATCTCTACGTATCTGATTGACGAC
>NW_021517981.1:0-304 GCF_001605985.2 Dendrobium catenatum | reverse complement strand
GAATTTCTTACTTTTTCTGGGCTATGCGTTGTCAATTCAATTTTACTAAGTTTTTGATTAAAACCAAGATGTAACTTTCTCATTTTAAGAATATTTATTTTTTCACTAAGATCAGAGAACGTTTTTATCTTCTATTCATTTTGTTTTTTGTTTGTGCCTCCTCTCTTTTTGATAATGTCAAAGGAGGAGAACGTATTGTTGAATTTTATACTATTAACGTATTGTTGAATTTTTGTACTGTTATCGTGTTTGTATCTTTTTTTTCAAAAAATTAAAAACAAAAAAAAAATTCCATCTCCCCTAT
>NW_021517980.1:0-1593 GCF_001605985.2 Dendrobium catenatum | reverse complement strand
AGATCTTTTGAAAAAGGAAGTGTGGATACAACTCTCATTTTAAAAAAAATTGGAAAGGATATACTCATTGTTCAAATTTATGTGGACGATATCATTTTTTGGTTCTTCAAATTAAAATCTTTGTGATGATTTTTCTAAACTAATGAGTAGTGAATTTGAAATGAGTCTAATGGGAGACTTAAATTACTTTCTAGTCTTTAGTATTAAGAAACTAAAGGAAGGTACATTTCTTAGCTAATCTAAATATGTTAAGGACATCCTCAGAAAATATGAAATGGACAATGCTAAACCTGTTAGTACTCTAATGAGTTCCTCAGTTCAGTTGGATAAGGACCTTAAGGGAAAATCTGTTGATCCAAACAAATTTAGAGGAATTATTGGATCTTTACTTTACTTGACTGCTAGCCGACCCGATATCATGTTTAGTGTTTGCTTATGTGCTAGATTTCAATCAGATCCAAAAGAATCACATTTGACAGTAGTAAAAAGGATTTTAAGATATCTGTTAGGAACTCAGAACTTAGGAATTTGGTATCCTAAGTTTAGTGGTTCATTTAAAATTATTGATTATTCAGATTCTAACTTTTGCAGGCTGTAGAGTGGATAGAAAATGCACTTATGGAACATGCCAGTTCATTGGAAATTCATTAGTTTCTTGGTCTAGTAGAAAACAAAATTCAGTGGCACTTTCTACTGCTGAAACTGAATACATTGCTTTAGGAAGTTGTGTGGCACAAGTTCTTTGGTTAAAATAATAATTGATTGATTTAGGATTATCTATAGGCACTATTCCTATTTATTGTGATAATACTAGTCCTATTTGTATTTCTAAAAATCCTATTCAACATTCAAGAACCAAACATATAGACATAAGGCATCATTTCATAAGGGATCATGTGTCTAAAGGAGAAATTGAACTCACTCATGTTCCTACTGAAAATCAACTTGCAAATATTTTTACAAAACCTTTAGCCTTTGATACTTTCAGTACATTAACAACTAGGCTTGGAGTGATTGATTTAAATGCTTAGATAAACATGTTTTATGCAACATTGATATTTTTTTTTTTGTTTTTGTTTTGTGTTCATTGTGTTTTTTAGTTTGTTTATGTGATATTTTCTTCTTAAAAAGTCTGTGTTTAAGTATTGTCTTGTTTGTTTTTGTTTGCAGTGTGAAAATGTAAATTTGTGGTCATCATCGTCCGGGATGAAATAGTTTCGTACGGGACGATTTGTGTAGTATGACAAACTGTGGAATTTTGAACCGTTTTAAGAGGAGTTCTAATGTACTTCGTCTGTACGATCGTCACGATCATCCGGGAAAAAATATTTTTCAAACGACGGTATGAATGAATGAAGCAGTTGAATGGATGAGAAAGTTTTTAATATGAACTTCCATTAAAACGAATTGAATTTCTGATCATCCGGACGAACACATGTTCATTTGTACGATCGTTTTGGTCAAAAACCTGTATGAAAGGATGCTTCGTAAGTTGTGTGTTTACAAAAAGCCATTTCTTTTTTAACTCATTCGTTCGTCCATATGAAATGTAATCGTACGGGACGAATCGAATTCATACAGGACGAATGAAAA
>NW_021517979.1:0-451 GCF_001605985.2 Dendrobium catenatum | reverse complement strand
TTTAAAGTCTCAAGCGTGTCTAATTAAGGAGCTATTTAGTAGCACTTGAAAGACTTAAATCATATGTGACTGTTTAGCTAATCTACTAAGGATTTAAATTTTAGGGCAGTTGAATTTTTTATTTATTTTAATTTACACTGTTAATATTGCTTTATGGTAAATATGGTGATTACAAATTTTGATTAAATAGTAAATATATATGTTTTTAGTTTAATATTTATTTTTGAACTCTTAAAATTAGTTCATAAATTACAATGGTCTCTATTTATTATTTTCTTGAAGGAATTATGAATTTAAAATGGAATTATCATATATATTCTTTATATTTGAAATCAATATTTTTTTTTGGGTGCTTCTAGTATGATTCATAATCTAATAATAGAGGTGAACAAGTCGGATGACATGTTAGACCATGTTCAAGGAATTTAAGATTTTGTTAGAATTGGGTTCT
>NW_021517978.1:0-452 GCF_001605985.2 Dendrobium catenatum | reverse complement strand
AAAATCTCATGGGCAGATCTGGTCTCTAAAGCATCGTACCAGGAGAAAGATAATGGTTAAGAGCCTTTCGTGTTTTTGTTTTGTGTTGTGTTTTTTCTTTTTATTTTTATGTTTTTCTTTATTTATTCTTTGAAATTTTTTTGTTTTCGTGAAAGTTTTTCTCTGATCAACACACACATTCATTTTTCTAAAAATGAGAAATCTACTTCCTATTTTTCCTTGAAATATTTCGTAAGTTGTGTTAGACTTCTCTAAAACAGTCAAAGCAAGGAAACTCATTTTTTTCTCTTAGTCTCTGTTTTCTAAAAAAGGTTATTATACTTTTGATTTAAAATCTTTTTCATCTTTTTAATTAGTTTTTGAAATAAATTTTTTTATCTCCCTACGTTTTATTTATCGCATAGGAATCTTTTGCAAGTTTTTTGAATCTAACTCATAATTTTCTTAATCAA
>NW_021517977.1:0-207 GCF_001605985.2 Dendrobium catenatum | reverse complement strand
TTCCTAGAGTAACCCCCAACCATTAGATCATAATCAAGTGGCTTGAATCAAATCCTTGGGTTCATGTGAGACAAAAGCCCTTTACACATAGGATGTACCCTTGTCCTTGATTCCTCCTGCTCCCACAAACTCCCTGGATAGATGGCAATCATCTAGGAGCTCTTTCAAATAATCTCAGCCACCCATTCAAACTGGAGGGGTTTGAAT
>NW_021517976.1:0-337 GCF_001605985.2 Dendrobium catenatum | reverse complement strand
AAAATAAAATTATTTATATTATATAAGCTCAAATAATAAGTCAAATTTAACTCAATTCATGTAAATAAACAACAACATCACTATCAAGAACATCCAGCCTTTATCCCACCACTACGTGGGGTTGGCTACATGAATCCTTTTTTTATCATTTTGTCCTCGTAAGAGTAAAATCTTTTTTGAAATCAAAAATAGAAAATTTATTTCTCATATTTTCTAATGATATTTTTTAATTTCTATCTCTACCTTTCTTAATATAATCTAATTCTAATACATCTACTTTCATAACAGGAAAATTGCGAATTACCGGTGGTTATCATAAATTTTAGGTGGTTTTCCA
>NW_021517975.1:0-288 GCF_001605985.2 Dendrobium catenatum | reverse complement strand
ATCCATGAATGAGAAAATTGCATGTGAGGAGGCAATTTCCACCATGAGTTCTGGTATTGGTAGAGGGAACTCGTCTTTAGGACATGCCTTATTCAGATCCCTATAATCAACGCAAATCTGAATTTGACTGTTTTTCTTACGGACCGGCATGACACTGGCCACCCAAGAGGGATATTGTTCCTCTCGGATAAACCCAGCTTCGGTCAATTTCTTAACTTCAGAAACGACTTGTTGCTCGATTTCCAAGCGCGTGCATCGAGGAGCTTGTTTGACAGGAATGGCATCGTG
>NW_021517974.1:0-315 GCF_001605985.2 Dendrobium catenatum | reverse complement strand
TCCTTAATCTCATCTTCTACAACATTTGGCTCTTCCAAATTTCTAGATTCATCAAATACAACATATGTGGTCTCCTCAATTCTCAAAGTTCTTCTATTGAATACTCTATAAGATTTTCCAACACATGAGTATCTAATAAAAATTCTTTCATCTGATTTAAGATCAAATTTTCATAAGGCGGATTTTTCATTGTTATATATAAACACCTTGCAACCAAAAATATGCAAATGAGACAAATTAGGTATTCTTCCTTTTAGCAACTCATAGGGTATTTTATTTAAATTAGATCTCATATTCACCCTATTCAGAACATAA
>NW_021517973.1:0-302 GCF_001605985.2 Dendrobium catenatum | reverse complement strand
CACTCCCTCCATACCAGCACCATCTTCTCCCATTCCCGCTCATGATATCTCCTCTAACACCACTCGGTCTCCCACACCTCACACTCTTCTCTCCTCTACGGACCCTTCATCTCATATACCCGCTCCTCCCCTTACCATACGCCCGCTCCTCCCCTTCCCATACGCTACTCTCGTCCTATGATTACCTCTTTGCAAATGGGTTACTTAAAGCCACGTCAACTTGTGAATCTCACTCATCAAACTTCACCTATCCCGCTCACACCCACCTCCTACACTTAAGCATCCAAATATCCTCAATGGAG
>NW_021517972.1:0-974 GCF_001605985.2 Dendrobium catenatum | reverse complement strand
TAACACTTACCAGTTGATCATTTTATCATTTCGTTTATGCATTGAGCACCGTAGTGTCGTAGAGCTTCATCATATTATAAGTAGGGGATCCATTTTTTATTTCATTTAACACTTTTTATTTCCTTCAAACTCTTCTCTTTTCTTTGAAATCCTCTCTATAAGAATGGCTCCTAAGATGTTCGGCATGAGAGATCTTCTTCCTCTTTTGATAAGAGCATATTTATCTCTGTTGTGCTGAATCTTGATTTGCTGACTCAGTTGTAAAAAAATAATTTATTCCATAATGAGGTTTTCAGATTCCTACTTCACCCATTATACAAATTATAGCAAGTAGAGGTTGGGAAAGATTCTGTAAAGAACCATTTGTTGCCATTATTAATGTTGTTTGTGAATCTTGTATAAATGGAAAAGAGGTAGTGTACAATATATGTTATGTTTAGGGTAAGTTGGTTCCTTTTGATTCAGTAGCCATTAACAAGGACTTTGAATTTGATGACTACAATGCCTTCATTAATACACCTATAAATCCTAATGAAATCTTGAGTGTCTTATGTAGACCTAATAGTGGAGCTTCTTGGAAAAAAAAGAAAGACAATAGAATTATCAATTTCCCTGCCTATACTATGACCAAAACTATCAAAGCCTGACATTATTTTATTTCCTCCTGATTTTACCTATTCCTAATATTAGTGAAGTCACTCATGATTGTACCCTTTTAAATCATTAAATTCGAATGGGGTATTCTATTAATGTAGGAGAATTTATATTTCCATCTCATATATACATCATTAGGGGTACAACATCTATTGGGTTAGGGCACCTTTCTCTTGTATATTCTTTATGCGCGCAGGTGTTAAATAGAATGAATAACAATTATTCCCTATTCAAATTCTCACCAAAAGAAAGATTTTGATTTTTAAGCTAGAAGGAAAAGATGAGGAAGAAGGTGATTTCAGTGAGCCAAAATTATCTAA
>NW_021517971.1:0-289 GCF_001605985.2 Dendrobium catenatum | reverse complement strand
TGTTGGACTTAAAGATCTCGAACCGTTGCGCCTTTTCTGTTGCATTTCTGTACACCTTCCCATATTGCGCCATCCACTGTTCGTGGCGTTTCACCATCGATGATTTCCCACCAGGTAGAATGCGGGATGCCGAAGTGGCAGCAGCCAATGCTCCAAATATAAGGAAAGCCAGCAAGGACAGCTTTCTCATGATCAGTGCCATGGCTAGCTAGTTAATTAACTGAATCGTGTAGTTGGTGCAGAAGGCTAACAAGCTTGCATGGGTTTATATAGAAGCTAATTTGAGTAT
>NW_021517970.1:0-203 GCF_001605985.2 Dendrobium catenatum | reverse complement strand
CGGAGGGTGTCTCCGAGGAGTGGACGTAGGTCAAGGTTTGACCAAACCACTATAAATCTAGTGTAATCTTTCTTTATTTTACTTCTGCATTTAATTTTTGCATCCGCTACTCTTGTGGTGAATTATTTTGATTTTAATTTTGTGATCTACCTAAAGAAAATTTTTTAAAAAATACCAATTCACCCCCTCTCTTGGTTAGCCTC
>NW_021517969.1:0-218 GCF_001605985.2 Dendrobium catenatum | reverse complement strand
GATTTTCTAATTAATTCAATTTTGTATTGCATTTCAAAATATAGCACTTGTTAGATCAATATTTTAAGGATAATTATATAGGCTAACACACATTTCTGAAAGAGATAAAAAACACTAAAAATAAGACATGATAGTTTTATTGATATCATATGAATGATATTACATTGAACATGAATGATATCAATACACAGATATTCATAACACATAAAACATAAAAC
>NW_021517968.1:0-3409 GCF_001605985.2 Dendrobium catenatum | reverse complement strand
AAATTTTGGTCATCCCAACATTCGTCCTATACGAATATAAGAAATATAGTATATCATTCTACATGATATTCGTATCATACTGTACAATGTATTGGAAAATTATTGCCTATTTATAATCCTTCATACCAAGATAAAAGCTATTTGAACTAATAATATTGTATGATCTGTGATCGTATTGTACAAACTTAAATGACTAAATTGAATTTTTAGGGTTTCTTGGAGCCTATTATATAATCAATGCCTGTGTTTTTTGAGATAGAGAGAGAGAGGAACATGAAAAAGGAAGGGAAATCTTGAAAGAGCTTCTTGAAAAGATTTAGGGCTTCTGAGAGAAAGGAAAAGGTGAGTTTGTATGTGAGGGGGAACTAATGTGAGGGGATTACACTTTTACTCTGAGCCTGCTACACACTTGTTCTTCCTATGGCCCATCTGAGTCTTGTGGGAGCTCTCTAGAAGAAGAGCCTTCAAGGTCAAAGTCCCCAAAGCTTCTCTTCCTTCTCCATGAGGGAGAAAAATGAGAATGTCCGTTGCTTTCATCAGAAGGGTGACATAGCATCTGGCACTCCGCCACACTAGGGAAGGTGAAAGTGAGTTTTTGTAAAGACTTTCCCGCTTTGATGTGGGAGCAGAAGGAGAGTTGCTTTTAAGTAGTATAAATCTCACAGAGGAGGACTCCGGGGAGTGGACATAGGTTAAGGTTGACCAAACCATTTTAAAATTATTTGGTGTGCTTTTTCCATTTTTTGCATTTTATTTTTCTTGCATTTAAAATTACTATAATTGCTTGCTGAAAATTTGATTTTAGTATTTCATTGTGTGATTTAAAATTTCATCACCATTATTACAATCATCATTTATTTACTAGCTTTCGCTTCTGATTAATTAAGTCATCTTTTGAAATAATCAATAAATTATATAAATAAAAGTCTTGTTTAGGATTTAGTTTTTAAATAACAATTCGCCCCTCTCTTGGCATATCTCGTATTTTTAATTGGCATCAAAGCAAGGTCTCGAAAGTAGTGTTTTAAAAAATCTTGAGAAAATTGATCATGACATATTTTGGTAATCGTAATACTGCTTAGGGTTATTCTATAACTCGTCTACCCTTATTTGACAACATAACGTTTGATTTTTGGAAAATTCAAATGTCTATATTTTTACAGTTTATAGACTACTACATGTAGATGTTGGCACAAGAAGGTTACACTACACCTTCTTAACTTTTTAATGGCGTTAAAACTAAAATATCATTTAGTGAATGGAGCAATAGGATAGGGAACTTTCACAGTTAAATGCAGAATACTTGAATTGTTTCTTTTGCGCATTGAAATTAGAAGACTACATGTGAGTGTCCAATTGTGCTACTGGTAAGGAGATCTTGGATAGAATATGTATCACGTACAAAGGAACTAGTGAGGTTAAACAGTCTAGATTAAACATTTTATTGCATGACTACGAACTCTTTTGCAAGAAACCTAGCAAGTATATCTGAGATGTACACTAGGTTCACCTAGATAGTGACATCCTTATATGCACTAGGTAGAGAGATATCTCATTCTGAAAAGGTCAATAAAATTTTGAGATTCTTACCAAGTTCTTATGATGCTAAAATCTTTGCAATCACTTAGTCTAAATATTTAAATGTTTATTCAATTGACAATTGGCTTGGGTCACTCATTGCTTATGAGAAAGGAGTGAGTTAAAGACAAAATGATGTAGGAGAAAAGAAAGAGTGAATGGTGGCTCTAAAATCAAAAAATTTAGAAAGTGACAGTTCTGCGCCGGAGGAAGATTACAATATAGCCTTGATGATCCATCAATTCAAGAATTTTTTGAAGAGAAAATAAAGGCATCGTCAAAATAACTAGAACAAAGGTAAAAGATCAAATAATACTAAAGTTACATCTAACATAATTTGTTTTGAGTGCAGAAAACAAAGTCACCTCCGAGCTGATTGCCCCAACATAAAGACCCATCCAACCAAGGAGAAAGGTGAGTAGAAACTAAAGTATAAGAAGGGAAAGCTAAAGACACATAAGGCATTTTAGGTTGACTCTACCTTCGGATCATCAGAAAAAGAAGCATAGGAGGAGGTATTGAATTTGTGTCTAATGTCTAACAATAATCTCAATCAATTGGATCATGACAAGGTATGTTAACTTTCTTATGAAGAACTGCTAGTTATAACTAAAAAAAATCATGATTTATATAGAAAGTTAAAGAAAATGCATGCTAACCTTAATATTGAATTTAGTACTTTACAAAAAGAGCATGCTAATTTACTTAAAGAACATTCTGACTTAAATAGATATCACATGTTCCTGCTTGATGAATTTGATACATTAAACAAGAAGCATATTGAGTTATCTAATACACATAATTCCTTAAAAATATTACATATTAATTTAGAAAAAAAGAATTTAAGGAATTAGATGAACTTTCATGTTAATTAGATAGTAGTGAGAAATATTTAAAAGTGGAAGTGATAGCCTATGAATATGAAAATAAAGCTCTGCAAGCAAAACTTACAACACTTGAAAATAACAAACCATCATCCCCATTAGCTCAAACGAACAACCCCACAACATTGCATGTATCACACAATTTTAAAAAGAGACATCTCCACCCATATAGGTTAGTGAACCCATTTCCCGGTGTTAGGTGCTTCTCTTGTGGCATACTAGGTCACATAGCTTGCACTTACACGATTCACCATAGGACACACATCATATGGAGATCTAAATTACATTCATCACAATATAGCATGCATACATCGCATTCATTTAAGCATGAAGAGGAACCTAAACTCATTTGGGTTTCCAAATCTAATATTTGAATGACATTCTAAGGATGCTCTCATGAATGATCTAGTAAGAGCATGTGGTACATCGACAGTGGCTACTAAAGTCATATGACTAGAGATATGAAGTAGTTCATTACACTAGAAATTAGGATAGGAGGCATGGTGACTTTAGGAGATCACACCACCAGAAAAGTGGTGGGCACATGTATCATTGGAAATTCGAAAAAAAAAATAATTGAAAATGTTTAATTAGTCTATAGTTTAAAGCACAATCTATTGAGTATTAGTGAATTATGTGACAAAGGATTTAATATAAAGTTTCCTTCTAACAAATGTTTGATTAGCTTAAATGATAAACTTTTATTAAAAGGAAAACATATAAATAATTTTTATATGTTAAATCTTAACTGCATGCTACCATAGGAGACTATGGATGACTCTTGGCTATGTCATAGGAGACTATGCCATGCTAGCATGAAAACACTTAGGAATATCACTAAAAAAAACCTGGTTAGAGGCATACCTAAGTTAGACTTCACTAAAGACCATCTTTGTGATTCCTTCCAAATAAGAAAATAAGTAAAATTATTATTTCATTCAATTAAG
>NW_021517967.1:0-252 GCF_001605985.2 Dendrobium catenatum | reverse complement strand
AGCTCCGACGACCTCTCTTTCCTGTTCGGAAGGAAATTCCGACACTTTGATCGGAAGCTGCCACGGGATCCCGCTCACTGTGCGGTTAACTTTCTTCCTTTCAAGAGCTTCTTCGGTCGAACCCCTCTGCCGTCCGACGCTCCCTCCGACGTCGCTCCTTCCTGTTCAAATCGGAAGTTACAACAGTTTGATCGAAAGCAACAAACCGAGAGCCCGCTCAGTTTTCCCTGCTCCGCCGCCCGATCCCGTCGC
>NW_021517966.1:0-840 GCF_001605985.2 Dendrobium catenatum | reverse complement strand
CCAAAATCCCTAAGATTTCAAAAGTAGCTGTTACCATCGTACAGTACGATTCTTGGTCGTACAGTACGATATGTATAAGCTAGCTTCATCCTAGTATGAAGGTGTATGAATAGTTCAAAAACTAATCGTACAGTATGATAAAATATCGTACGGTATACTTCATAAAACATTACTCGTATAGGACGATGACCGGGACGATCAAATATCGTCTCTGTTCATCGTATGGTATGATCTACATCGTACTGTACAAATAGTGAAAATCAAGGCATCGTCCAGGATAAATTATGACAATATCAAATATCATCTCTGTTCATCGTATGGTACGATCGTAATCGTACAGTACGATGAGACAAAAAACACATGATCGTCTAGAATGATCTCCGGGACGATCAGAATTTGTCTCTTTCATCGTATTGTACGAAAGGGTTCGTACAGTATGCTTTTCAATTTGTAATTAAGCCTTAATTTATTGCACTAATCACGGGTTATATTAAGTATGTATTTAAAAAAGATCATGCCGTACGAACCTAGTCGTTCAGTACGAATGGCGCAAAATATCATACTTAACTTGTCAAGATGGCTAGGGTTTTGGATTTGAAATAGATCGTACCTTAAGATAGTATACGTACTGTAAGATGTGTTCACAGTACACGTGTTATAATAGTCGATCATACAGTACAAAATGCATTCATACAGCATGATTACCAGAGAATGAAAAACTATATTCTTTACTTTTTTTAAAAAACCCTCTCCCCCTGTGTGTGTGCATGATTGCTCAGACTTTACCTGCAATTTGTGGCCAGACTCAAGAAAAATAAATAATAAAATACATTGTCTGAC
>NW_021517965.1:0-529 GCF_001605985.2 Dendrobium catenatum | reverse complement strand
AAAGAACCACAACCAAAAGCTAACTCCTTACCTCTACTGACCCTTCCACGGACGATAAACTCTAGATGAAGAACAAGCAGAGCGATCCTTGAAGAAAGCCTTGTGACTCCCCTCACAAGCTCCCCCTTACAAGATCCTCTCTCTCTCCCTCTCTCTTTCTCTCCTCAAGGTCTTCTCAGGTTAAGGCAGCAGCTAAAGGTCTTCCAAAATGTTGAACATGAGCTCTTAAATAGAAGAGCTTCAAAGGAGCTCATTAATTGCAAGTTGCCGACTTTATCGTTCAGGCCGATATGGACATCGGCTTGGCCGATCAGTATAAAACTCAGAAGATCGGCCAGAACATCGCCCTGGATACACTCCTGGATGATTGAAATTTGTCTTGATCATCCAGGCCGATCTCACGATCGTCCTGGCCGATTAGTTCAAATCAGAGGAAAATCATCCTGAGAATAACCCTGGATACGAGCTGGCCGATATTTATCGTCTTGAAGAAACTTAAGGTTTTTGACTGGATCGTCCTGGCCGATCC
>NW_021517964.1:0-260 GCF_001605985.2 Dendrobium catenatum | reverse complement strand
TCCCTGCCGAAATTCTGCTCTCGATCGTTGCCCCGTTCTCATCGTTAAATACCGAACGAAGGAAGCCTTCGGGACAGCACTCCACACACACGAAACCCCCTGCCGAGCTCCTCTTGCCGCAGCTCTCCCGATCTTCTGCCGATCCCGAGCTCCTCCCTCTCCCGTTCGCAAGAAATCCCTCTCCCACGACCAACTCCTCTCCTGTAAACTTCCACTGCCGAAGCTCTCTCGACTCCAAACTGAAAATCCACGCCTCTCCT
>NW_021517963.1:0-229 GCF_001605985.2 Dendrobium catenatum | reverse complement strand
AAAAGTGCCCCTGGGATCACATAAGCCTACTCCATCAAGTGAGGGTAAAAATGAAAAAATGCATGAATAAATCAAAATACAAACAATAACTCAAAATAAAGTGGTACAATCATTGCCGTCGATCCTCAGCTCCTCATTTCATAAACTTTTACAATCAGATGTCCTCATCATCTATTTACATCATTTTTTTTTTTGTCTTAACTCTTGATTATGCTATTATTAAAATTTC
>NW_021517962.1:0-304 GCF_001605985.2 Dendrobium catenatum | reverse complement strand
GTTAGTTTAATAAAAGATGCATTTATTCTCTCCATAAACCAGCCATAATATTATATCAGTCTAACTTTCGTATTTATTGAAAAAGCATTATCGCCAACTTAGTGGGGATTTCTCATGTTACCCATCTATACGAAAACTAAGCTAATGCTACATTGATTGTTTCACACATGATTGGGGAAATTTCCTTCTAATAGAAATGCAATATCTCATATTACACCAGGCAAATTTCCCTCCATGTTCATGACATTTATGTTCATGCTAGATGAGTTTATGTTGGCAATATTAATTGAAAATTGTCCTAGCT
>NW_021517961.1:0-218 GCF_001605985.2 Dendrobium catenatum | reverse complement strand
TAGCCATAAGGCTCTCCACTCTATCTTTGAACACATAACAATCTTCAATCACATGACCAATATGTCTATGAAAAGGACAATACAAAGGAGGTTCTGTCTGCCCCTCCTCTTCCACTCTCCTGTTGGGTGGAAATGTCAAAATGTTCTTCTTAACTAAAAACTTGAAGATCTTCTTCACACCCTCCCTTTTAAAGGGATACTCCTTGCTAAGCCTCTCT
>NW_021517960.1:0-221 GCF_001605985.2 Dendrobium catenatum | reverse complement strand
GGATAAGCAATTAAGACTCAATATCTTGTTACATGACTATGAGTTGTTTCGTATGAAACCTAATGAATCTTTTTCTAACTTGAACACAAGATTCACACAAATATTCACTTCTTTGTATGCACTTGGTAGGGAATTAACTAATGCTGAAATGGTTAATAAGATTCTTCATTGTTTACCTACTGCGTATGATGCTAAAATTACTGTAATTACAGAGTCTAAAG
>NW_021517959.1:0-934 GCF_001605985.2 Dendrobium catenatum | reverse complement strand
GCAAATTTTGGTTTAAAATATTCGATTTGAGATGAGTTTTATTTTGGAATCTATCATAATTTGGATTTTATGTTTTATTTTTGTTTGCCCAATGTTGGAAGGCAATCAAGGATCATGATTAGGTTGGGTGCTCTTTGTTCATGTCATTCATTTGGTTTGCTAGCTTTCTTTGATTGTTTGGGCATTTATTGGTGGGCTATTTTTTCTTCTATTGGGCTTGGCCCATTTTTCCTTGGCTGCTTAGTGTTTGGAGGTCTTAGCTGATGGTTTTCTTGGCTATTGGGTTGACTAGCTGCTCAGTTCTTGGGCTGGTCGTGCCTTTCCCTCGGTGTCTGTTGATTTTCCTAGCTGTTTGTTCCAGGGCTGGCTGTTGGGATGCTTGGCTGCTCAGATCCAGGGCTGGTCGTGCCTTGTTCTTTGGTTTTTCCCCTGTTTTGATTGGATGCTTGGGTTGCACTTGTGGGAGATTGTTTGGATTCCTTTTTCCCTATTTAAAGGGCTGTTGGCTACTATTGGAGATGGTTGATGAACTGAACATTGTCTCAAAACCTGAGGATTTTTTTTTCTTTCTAAGCTTGAGAGCTATTTCTTCTTTACTAATTTCTTCTAAGTCTCCTATCTATTTCTTCTCTCCACAAGTTACACCACCATTGTATCCTTCTAAAAGTATGAGTGGTGGTGTTGGCCGATTTGTTGGTATTTTTCGAAGGAGTTGCAATGGGTGCTGGATCAAGATTTTTGTGGTGGACCACTACTTTGCATGTTCTTTAGAGCACCTTATTTTTCTATTTTATCAGTGCATGTGAGGTGACCACTTGTTGGTTGTTCTGAGGATATTTTATTTTAATTTAAGTTTTGTTTATTTCTATATCTTTTTAAGTTTATTTTTTGCATCCAGTTGGTTTTCTTTTGTCAGTGGTTTGTTCTCTTTTTT
>NW_021517958.1:0-318 GCF_001605985.2 Dendrobium catenatum | reverse complement strand
AATTTAAACTAGGGAAATAATGAAAGGCAAAAAATCTTATGGGCAGATCTGGTTTCTGAAGCATCGGACCAGGAGAGAGATAATGATTAAAAGCCTTTCGTCTTTTCGTGTTGTGTTTTTATGTTTTTCTTTTTTATTTTTGTGTTTTAGTTTTGTTTATTCTTTGAAATTTTTGTTTTCGTGAAAGTTTTTCTCTGATCAACACACACATTCACTTTTCTACAAATGAAAAATCTACTTCCTGTTTTTTCTTGAAATTTTTGGTAAGTTGTGTTTGACTACTCTAAAACAGTCAAAGGAAGGAAACTCATGTTTTTT
>NW_021517957.1:0-235 GCF_001605985.2 Dendrobium catenatum | reverse complement strand
GAATCACATTCTCGTGCTTTGATCAGGTCAGATCTCCGTTCAGCCTTATCAATGCCTTCTTGTTCCATAGAATACATATTGACTTCTTTTATAACCAGATCTTTAGTAATCTGGTTGTTTTTCTGAGCACCATACAACACATTCTTATTAGCTTCAGCAGCATTCTTACAAGAGGCTTGTGTACAAACCTCTTTCCGAATCGGATTGTCTTTGTGGAGATTTATTCCTTGCTTAA
>NW_021517956.1:0-512 GCF_001605985.2 Dendrobium catenatum | reverse complement strand
AAGTTTGAAGATCTTCTCGATAGCTTCTCTTTTAAATTAATAATTCTTATTCTTTAGAGAATTAAATCTCTATCTTTTCTATTCAATGGTAAGATTTAGTTAGATTTAAATTATTTATTAGGAGGCCTATTATACTATTGTTCCTATGATGAATGACCTAGATTTTTTTTTTAAATTGTATAAACTATTTATCCTTGTCAACTACAGATACTGACCCAGACTTCTTTTCAAGTATCTTTTGAGGTTTTAGCTTTATGATTTTTTATTGAGATTGATCTTTTGAGAAAGTAAATTGAGATAGTTCCTCTTGGACATCAGAGTACTTACTCAATAATTTTTCTAAAGTTTTGATTATGAATCCTTTTAGTATGAAGGCAATTGGACTATGAATTTTCTTCAAAAGAAATTCTATAGCATGTTGTTCTTGGCATTGAGGCTCACATTTCATGCAAATATTTCTCAACCTTATAATAATTCAACTAGACTTTTACAAGGTTTTTATTTTTCCAATG
>NW_021517955.1:0-213 GCF_001605985.2 Dendrobium catenatum | reverse complement strand
TGATCCTAATATTCTATGGAGGAACTTTATAATAAATCATTTTAATCATAGGTTATATGATATCCTATGAACTTAAACGAATTATTATAAAAAGGAATAGATATGTGGAATTGGATTAAGTTAATTTAGAGATATACGTAAATATATCCTAATTGAAGTTAATCCAATTCCATAGTATGATCATATATAGTTTGTTGATTCTTTAAGCTAGAT
>NW_021517954.1:0-533 GCF_001605985.2 Dendrobium catenatum | reverse complement strand
TGCAAAGCACTGTCATCAATGCCAGGTCCATGGTGTGATTTTACATCAGCCGCCTAATGTGTTACACCCCACGATAGCCTCGTGGCCCTTCGAGAGTAGGGGCATAGATATCATTGGGCCGATTGACCCTCCCTCCGTGAGAGGTCATCGTTTCATATTAGCAGCAACTGATTACTTTTCAAAGTGGGCGGAAGCAATTGCCCTACGCAACGTGACATCACACCATGTTTTAAAATTCTTTCGTGACCATATCGTATATCGATTCGGCGTACCCCGCAGAATCATATCTGATAATGGGTTCGCATTCAAATCTACAAAAATTAACAGTTTTGTGAGGCACCATAATATTGATTGGAGTTACTCGACGATCTATTACTCTCGGGCTAATGGATTGGCCGAGGCCTTCAACAAAACCTTGGCGCAAATTGTTAAAAAGACCCTTGATGATAACAAACGACAGTGGGATGAGCGGTTGGTGCAAGCTTTGTGGGCTTATCGTACCACTTATAGAACCCCGACCCAATCCACCCCGT
>NW_021517953.1:0-402 GCF_001605985.2 Dendrobium catenatum | reverse complement strand
CAATTTTTTTTTTTAAATACTATGGTATTTAGGCAATTGCCCAAACATAATTAAACACATTGTGAAGAGATGTTATTGTTCTGGAAGGATGAACGTAATACAAATAGAAATAGTAAAGAGAATCCAAACATATCCTTACAATCAAAATTTGTTAGGAGTTGAACCACGCTAGGGGACATTGCCCCCTTGGACCCCCGATATATCTGTAAAGCTTACAATGATGAACAAATATGGGTCGAGTGGCAGCGCTCTTGGAACAAATTTTAGTTGTAAGGATTGATACGTCATGCAAAAATTATCTTTATCGGACACAAATCTCGAGGCAAAAGGTTGGAAACTTCAAAAATTAATTTCGGGAGCATCCAAACTCCGATTTCAGCGAGCTTATAGTCAAACTGAGCG
>NW_021517952.1:0-211 GCF_001605985.2 Dendrobium catenatum | reverse complement strand
ATCCAGACGGATCGTCCCGGACGATCGCAACTTCGTCCCGGGACGATTTGGCTCTGGAAGAATTTCGTCCATACGAAATTAATTAACGTCCCTAACGACTTGTCCTCGGGACGATTTTCGTCCAGACGAAATTAAATATCGTCCCTGAACGATCAGGCTCTGTAAGATTTTCGTACAGACGATCCAAATTTCGTCCAGACGAACCATGCAG
>NW_021517951.1:0-423 GCF_001605985.2 Dendrobium catenatum | reverse complement strand
ATTTGATGCAGTTAGGGACAAATCATTAGGCAAATTGGGGCCTATAATGAATGAGGGAAGAACAGTTACAAGGTCTATATCATTTTCCTTAGCGAATTCCCATGCTATTCTCTCGGCCAAAATCTTTGCAAGTGCGTACCATAACTTGGGAGATAAGAAAAAGAACAGTTAGTTATATCGAATAAATTCGGGATTACTAAGGCTTCGTTTGGGACGACTTTCTCACTGTTTCTTAAAGCAGTTTTCTAGTATTAAAATTTTAATTTTTGAACTTAAAAGTTGCAATAAGTAGTAAGAAAACTGTCCCAAACGAAGCCTAAATTTGTGTAGCTTGCAATCGACAATTGTTGATTGGCCAAACTGCTTAATGCAATTTTGATTGACTAATAATATTGATGGATCTTAGTTATTACGAGCTAAGCA
>NW_021517950.1:0-276 GCF_001605985.2 Dendrobium catenatum | reverse complement strand
CACTTTCCTAGGGTTTACTCTCTTAGAAGGCCATTGGGTGTTATTGGAGGCTATATCTTCAATCAAAGAAGATGCTTCATTAAGGAGTTTGTACATTAAAGAATTTATAGCAACAATACCTATTATAGATATATAAGGGATGCTATAAGTTCATTGTAAAATGTCTGAATGATAAACCAATCTGACAAGGGATGATATGGACACTTCTTGAGAAATTCCTTAAATATTTTTCAAATTTCGTATATTGATTCTCGATTTAATTGTGTAAATGATGTG
>NW_021517949.1:0-467 GCF_001605985.2 Dendrobium catenatum | reverse complement strand
CTGAAGTCGTCGATTCGCTCGACAGAATTTGTTTGGAGACCTTAGATGATTCAGATGAATTTCAAATTCGGGATGCACCACCTGAATTTGAAGAAGAAATTAAATCGACAGTTGATGAACTTAAAGAAATTAACCTTGGAACAGAGGATGACCCTCGCCCCACGTTCATAAGTTCTTTGTTGAGTGAGGACAAGTCTAAGGATCTAATTCAACTTCTGTCCGAGTTTAAGGACTGTTTCGCTTGGACATACGACGAAATGCTGGGTTTGTTCGCCGATACAGCAGTTCATAAACTTGGAATCCGGTATGACGCCATTGCTGTCAAACAAGCCCCACGACGCATGCGTCTGGAGATTGAACAACAAGTCATTTCTGAAGTTAAGAAATTGGTCGAAGCTGGATTTATCCGGGAGGAACAATATCCTTCTTAGGTAGCCAGCGTTGTGCTAGTTCGAAAGAAAAATGGT
>NW_021517948.1:0-242 GCF_001605985.2 Dendrobium catenatum | reverse complement strand
TCTTATATCATTAGGCTGATCGGCCCGGCCAATCGCAAAATCATCCCGGGACGATCAGACCAAAATCGATCGTCCTGGACGATTCCCAGAACTATTCTCAGGACGGTATTTTGAACAGTACAGATCGGCTTGGACGATCTCACTATCATCCCGGACGATCCTGGGAGGAAAATCCAAGCTAGAGAGGAACAGTAAGGGGACGAGGTCTCACAATCTCCCCACCTTAGAAAAATGTCATCCCG
>NW_021517947.1:0-331 GCF_001605985.2 Dendrobium catenatum | reverse complement strand
TTAAAATTCTACCCGATTTTAAATTTCATCCTGCGCTGAACTTTTGCCTTGCAGGACTTTCGTCGGTCTTCTACCCGACAATACTTCTACTCGACGTCGGACTTCTGCTCATCAGCGGACTTCTTCAACGTTGGACTTCTGCTCGTTAGCGGACTTCTACTCTACGTCGGACTTCTGCTCGTTAGCGGACTTTTGCTCGTCAACGGACCTTCATCGGTCTTCTATTTGACGCTGCATCTCTACCCGACTACGGACTTCTGCATGTCGTCGGACTTCTGCTCGTTAGCGGACTTTTACTCGACGTCGGACTTCTGCTCGTTAGCGGACTTCT
>NW_021517946.1:0-295 GCF_001605985.2 Dendrobium catenatum | reverse complement strand
AACAATATATATTCTTAAAAAATTATCATATTACATGTGTATATTTTTTATGAATTCAAGACCGTGATGGCTTAGACTTCGTTTGATACAACTTTCTCACTGCTTTTTTAAAACAGTTTTTTAATATAAAAATTTCTTTTTCAAATATATTTTATATAAAAAAATTGTTCTAAAAAACAATAAGAAAGTTGTTCCAATCAAAGCCGTTCTTTCCCACAAAAATAAAAATAAAAATGCATCAATGTATATACTATAGCCCGACTTCAGACAGAGAGCAGCGCAAATTTCTATCTGG
>NW_021517945.1:0-237 GCF_001605985.2 Dendrobium catenatum | reverse complement strand
CATGATATCTGGTCGGCTAACAGTCAAGTAAAGTAATTATCCAATAATCCTTATAAATTTATTTTGATCAACAGATTTTCCCTTAGGGTTCTTATCTAACTGAACTGAGGAACTCATTGGTGTACTAACAGGTTTAGCATTGTCCATTTCATATTTTTTGAGGATGTCCTTAACATATTTAGATTGATTAAGAAATGTAGCTTCCTCAAGTTACTTAATGCTAAAGCCTAGAAAGTA
>NW_021517944.1:0-234 GCF_001605985.2 Dendrobium catenatum | reverse complement strand
CATGATGACTTTTCAGGAGGTCACCCATCCCAGTACTATTCTCGCCAAAGCACGCGTAACTGCGGAGTTCTGATGGGATCCGGTGCACTGATGCTGGTATGGTCACACCCAAGAGGTTAAGAATTGCGCGAGGAGTCAAATTGTCAAGCTGTTATAGATATATAGTATTGTTAGTATGTGTAAACTAACACTACTTGTACATCCAAGAATGAATTTTTTAATTAATCTACCTGG
>NW_021517943.1:0-243 GCF_001605985.2 Dendrobium catenatum | reverse complement strand
ATTCATTATAGTATGTGGAGGGGAGTCAAATTAATTTGAATGCACCTCCTCATCAATAAAACCAACAATGAGCGTCGAATATAAGGTTTCCCACAATTGATCCTTAATTCAAATCGATTAAGAATATTTTCATTTAGGTATCCAAAATACGCATAGTATACGCATTTCATACGCGTTTCGAACGCAGATCATACGTCGTATATACGTAGAAGACAGTTCTTGGTTTTTTGATAAAAAAATCAA
>NW_021517942.1:0-569 GCF_001605985.2 Dendrobium catenatum | reverse complement strand
AGGTCAAGGTTTGACCGAACCACTATAAATCTGGTGTATTCTTTCATTTTACTGTTTCCGCGTTTTAATTTCCGCACTTTAATTGTGGTGATTTTGGTGTTTTATTCTTGATTTTATAGTTTTCCAAATCACCTCTCTCTTTAATTAGCTTGGGATTTAGTTCAAGAGGGCCTAACATCCCTAACGAACTTTCAATTTTCAAATATCCCATTCTCAAATTCTCCTCCATGATCACTTTGTATAGAAATAATTTCACACCCTAATTTCCTTTGAATCAAAGTCGAAAAATTTCTAAATTTCCTCAAATGATTCACTCTTATGAAATAAAAATCTAACTCAACTGAATCTTGTGTAATCATCTACAATAACAAATTTGTATACCTTCCCTCCTAGACTTACAGTTCCAACTGGTCCAAAAAGATCCATGTGTAAGATTTTCAAAGGTTTACTAGTTCTAAATTGGATTAAAAAGAGGACTTCACTTGCTTACCTAATTGACATGCATCACAAAGGTGGTTCTTATTAAAGTTTTGTTTTGGTATACCTCTCTCTAAATTCTTTTGGGTAAT
>NW_021517941.1:0-248 GCF_001605985.2 Dendrobium catenatum | reverse complement strand
CAGTACGAGACCGAGTTTACTGCACTTGCGAGGTATGGTGCTCATCTGATTCCTACTGCCGAAGAGAAGTGCTATAGATTCTTGCACGGATTGAACAGAGAGCTGAGACATCCACTAGTACCCTTTCGGATACATGAGTTTTCTGAGCTGGTGGAGTGGGCCCGATTGATAGAGATTGACTTGGAGACACCAGTATCGAGGTATGATGATGCCAGGAGGAGGAGAGATGAGGTACGACGAGATGATTC
>NW_021517940.1:0-221 GCF_001605985.2 Dendrobium catenatum | reverse complement strand
TGAATGAGCTATCAGGCTTCTTTTGGGACAACTTTTTTAATGCTTTCAAAAGCAATTTTTTTAATGCAAAATTTTCTAATTCAAAATATTTTATACTAAAAAGAAACTTTATAAAACAATAAAAAAGTCATCCCAAAATAAGCCTAACACAGCAGCAAAGATCATTCCTTAGTAGCGTGCTTGGTTTTCTGAAGAGTTTTGTGGGCAAATTATTGCGTCCG
>NW_021517939.1:0-203 GCF_001605985.2 Dendrobium catenatum | reverse complement strand
ACAACTTTTGGTAGAAAATGCACGCATTAAATATGTGAATAAAATTAGTTATTGAGAATTATGAAGGAAAATTGGCATGCTTTAGGTAAAATAGATAGAAGTTATTCAAAAATATCTACGAAGAAATAGTATAGCACTCATTGCAGCACTTAATAGTAACGAATGAAAAAAAAAAGTATTTATAAAGCTAATCCTCAATAGTT
>NW_021517938.1:0-519 GCF_001605985.2 Dendrobium catenatum | reverse complement strand
CATAATTAGGTCTAGTATTTATTAAAAATCTGAAACCTATAAGATTTATTCTAATTTTGAAAGCCGAGTGTATCCAGATAACTCTTTAAAACCTGTTAACTCCTCTAACCCTTAAAATTCTTTTAATAGGTTATTAAAATTCTCAACCAACCCATTAAAATCAGTAATAAATTCCCCTTATATTGATTCACTCTTTTAATTCCAACCAATTTAAAATAACTTAATTAACCCCGATTGTTACTGGGTAACCCAGGCCTACGAGGCTATTAGTTTAGCCCCAAGGAAGGTGAAATAAACTTCAAGGCCTCGGTGTGAAATAAAGTTAGTAATCAATTAACTCTTAAAATACATTTAATTAAAATTCCTAATTTATTAATATTTAAAGTTTAACTCAAATCTCCCTTCTAAGCCTTAACAAATCTAAAACTTTAGTCAACTTTAACAAACTACCTACTTCAGGACCAACCCCAACCACACAACCTTTTTACACACAATTTAGATGATGTGCTAGGACAACCA
>NW_021517937.1:0-343 GCF_001605985.2 Dendrobium catenatum | reverse complement strand
GACTATTGAATGTCGAATAGTGATCATTGGTAAGCATTAGATGGCAGTCACAAGAGAACATGATAGTCGAGCGATTTTGAATGACTAGTTTGATCATTTTTTTGATATGACGGATAAAGCGGGTGATAGGGAAGATGTGCTTATGATGTTGAAGGTTAAACTTAAGTCATTAGTGAGCACTAAATGAAGGTCGTCATAACTCATAAGTCTAATTATGGTGGTTATAAACTTATTCATTTATTACCTAAGTGAGGTGAAAGGAAGATGGACATCAAATAATAGTAGTTAACAAACATCAATAATTATTTATAATATTAATATATAAAAAATAATTACATGACTT
>NW_021517936.1:0-233 GCF_001605985.2 Dendrobium catenatum | reverse complement strand
AGTTTACTAGTATGCTTTGATACTTGGATGCTTTGATATTAATTCTGTGTATGAAGTGATCGTTAATGTCCTTTAGATTAATAAAATTTTAAAGTAATTAAATATTAAAGTATCTATTAATTAGAATGAATCATAAATTTCTATGAAATTAGTATTATATATTATTTAATTTCAACTATTTATATTCATAAATATCTATTTATTTAGTTTATTTTTATATAAATTTTTTTATT
>NW_021517935.1:17777-38570 GCF_001605985.2 Dendrobium catenatum | reverse complement strand
TCAACTGATCGTCCCAGGACGATCCCAGATCGTTCTGGACGATCCTGGAGCAGATTTTGATATTACACTTTGTCACTAAATAACTAACTTTATGACCTTCGTCGCCAGCCAACTATGGTCTTTCTAACCTCCTTCGCTAGTCGACGATCTTTTACGACCTTCGTTGCCTAACGACTACAGTCCTTCTGACCTCCACTGCTTGGCAATGGTTTTTCTGACCTCCATTACCTTTCGACTTTGGTTTTACATTCCATTGGTTTCAATCTTGATTTGGGATCTATTGGCTAATATAGTCTTTCTTATCAAAGACGATTTATTTGAACTATAATGGTCAATATGTGTTATAGAAGATCACCTAGAGCTAGATTCTTCCAAACAAAACATTCTGACGATTGTCACCTGAATGCGATCTTTCCGACCTCCGTCGTCAGCTGACTATGGTCCTATTGACCAAACGGATATATCAATTCTGATTCTTCCCATTTCCACTGTGTAATGCACTATATATAATGTATATTTGCTACATCAAACCAAGTCCTTTCCCCCAAGGAAGTGCATCATTTATAATTGATTGCAAATACTAGTGGATTCATTCAAACTAGGCCAACCCCCATAGTTTTCTCCCTTTCAGAGATTTTAAACATAAAAAACTCTTGTGTCTTTTATGAATGTTACTCCCTCTCTTATATCTGATTATGTGCTAGATCTTGATACAAAGCTAAGATGTTAAATTTTATATTTCTCTACAGCTACAAATATTTTATGACGCAACAGTTTAGCGTCGTTTGTGAGAATGTCGTTCCTAACTAGGGAGCTACTATTACTCTAATCTTAAAAGATCAATATATTCATGTCAATGTCCTGACATCAGCTATTTCTACATCAATTTCATGTGAATCAAATATGGACTGTGGGAAAACCTTAATTATAATTGTGGTCAAGAAGATTCTTCCAATACTTCTAACATTCAAGATGATATCTTGAGAAATTATTTTTCAAAAAACTCAAAGCAAATGTAATGATGCTTCAAATAAATCATAAGCCTTAATGGGACTAAATTTGCGAACACAATGGCACCAAATTCTACTCAATCGAAGCCAAAATGGGACTAAATTGAAGACCCAAAGTGCATTTGGAAGGTTCATACTATAAATTGGATGACCAAATAGTTTTCAAACGTGACATGCTTATAATTGAATTGAGTGGCTCGACTAGATAAATCTAACGAGCCCATGATTTTCAAATTCTAACATCACTAAAGCATTCAAATGTCTAATAAACTTTCCACAATAATGGGAATCAACATCAGCCATACATTAAAACAACTCCCAACTTAAATGTGATCTTCCTCTTATTTATTGGTCATGCCACTCTCAGAAAACTATAAATAGATCCCTCATTTCTCATGAGATGGGGGACCCAAGAAAGGAAGAGAAAGAGTAAGAGAAACTAGCATTCTCTTGTCACTAGACTCCTCCTCGACCACCGTTGGACTTTTGCCCGACCACCGACTAATGTCAGACTTCTGCTCATCCACCGATTGATGTTGAACTTTTGCTCGTTCAACGATTGATGTAAGACTTCTTCCTGGCCACCAATTAGTGTCAGACTTCCACACGGCTTCCAATTCTTGTTGAACTTCCACATAATAATGGTCTTTCTGACCTTCGCTGCTTACCGACTACGATCTTCCCAACCTTCATTGTATGACTATGATCTTTCTAACCTCTGTTGCCCAGTGATTACTGTCTTTCCGATCTTTAACGCTTGACTACAGTCTTATTTACAACTATTGCATTATGACTATAGTCTTTTTGACCTTCGTTGTCAGTCAACGGTCCTTCCAACCTCCATCACTAGATAATAGTTTTTACAACCTTCGTCGTCAGTAGACCATGATCTTTTTTATCTCCATCTCCATATAACAGTCCTTCCAACCACCGTCGCCAGACAACAATCTTTACGACCTTCATGGCCCGCTAACTACTATCCTTCCAACCTCCACTGCTAGACAATGATCTTTACAACCTGTATGGCCCACCGATTATTATCCTTCCTACCTCCATCGCTTGATCACTATTGCCCACTGACTAAGGTCTTTTCGACCTCCATCGTTAGAAAACAATCTTTACAACCTCTATCGCCCAACGACTATGGTCCTTCCAACCTTCATAACTTGATAATAATTTGCCTGCCCTTCGTTGCCATCCAACTATGGTCCTTTTGGCCTCCATCGCCAAACAACTGTCTTTACAACCTTATTGACCCACTAACTATGATCCTTTTGACCTTCATCGCTAGTAAACGATCTTTATGACCTATGTCACCAACCGACTACGGTCCTTCCAACCTCCCATTACCTAACACCAATTTTTCTGACCTATGTCACCCGAATTTGATCCTTTCGACCTCCGTCGCCAATTAGCTATGGTCATGTCGACCAAAAAAACATATCAATTTTTATTCTTCCAATTTTCACCATGTAGTGAACTATGTATGATGTATATTAACTAAATCTAACCAAGGCCATCCCCCAAGGAAAGGTCTCATTTGCAATTGATTGCAAACACTAGTAGATTCATTTAAACTGGGCCAGGCCCTGACATTTTCCCCCATTTTCAGGGGTTTTCATATAAAAAAATTATGGTGTCTCTTATGAACACTACCTCCTCTCTTTTATCTGATTGTGTGATGGAACTTCGTAAAAAGCTAAGACGTTAAACTTTATATTTCTTTAACCGTGAATATTTGAAGACACAACACTATAAGTCATTCATTAAATTTTTTTATTAATAATCAAATATATTTACAATAAAATCTACTATCTACATTACATAACAATAAATTAGAATATAGCAAATGAACGAATAATTATGACTGTTTAATAATTAGAAAAATACATATATAAATTTTGACAAATCAAAACTTGAAACCACAACCAGTCAACCAATTCTTCCCTTTACCCTAACTTAAAACATAATGCAAAATAGATGTGAGTTAACACAGCTCAATAGGTCACACCCATTGATTTAAATTTCTAAATATTTCATTTATTATATATTTAATCACATTTAAATACATTTTATTAAAATTTATCATACTTAGTATAATATTAATTGCATATAACTGAAATAAGATAAACTTTACATTGAAACTAAATAAATAAGCACCATACATATCAGAATAAATAATAAGATATTTCTCTTAGGCTCTTATACCACTCTTCAGAAATAAGCTCTTATGATTCATTATGCTAGCATAGAAAAAATATGTCCTTATGACTCCTAATGCTTAGAACATATCATATATTTTAAAATTTAGACACTTATGATTCAATGTGCATTTTACACCATGACTTCCACCACACATCAGATATCTTTAGAATCATATATTTCAAGGAGATAAGCATTTATATTATTATATTATAGTAAAAGAAATGTAAATAGAGTAATTTTAGAATTTCATAGAATACTTTATCAGTAGGCAACATAATTAACAATTGAGCAAAATTTTGTCAATTTAAGAATGTCATGAGATTACGATGGTTATTTAGAAGATTATTTTGAAGTTTTAATTGTGCTACAATATTACTTTTCATGATCAAAATTATTTCATAATCAAATAGAATAATGCACTTCTCAAACTACTAAATATATATTTTCCAAAAAAATACTTAAATGTTTATAATGACTGGTTCAACAATATATAAAAAGTTATATAATTAAAATTTAGTTGTTAAAATCCTTATTTTTATAATAAAATATTATAAATTTAAAAAGAAAAATTCCAAATGTTTTGTATTTTAAACAACAAAGATAGTAGAATATAACCTACCTTGATTTGGACAACTTTCAGAGATGTGCATATGATAAAAAATGAACCAGAGTTGCCAAAACCTACCTTTCTCTCTCTAGAATTCCTTCTTTCTCTTTAGCCACATGCTTAAGAGAAGTAAATGGATTTTAATTTTAAAAAATAAAAAAATGAGTGGGAAAGGATATTTTGTAAAATCTAAATTAGGTGTCATGATGCTTGGCCTTATGGTGCCAAAGTGCTCTCCACTATAGAGCACATCACCCTTTTAATTGTTTTGGAAAAAAGACATGGAGCTCAATATTGCAATACCGCCTACCCAATACTGTGGTGCTCCTAGAGAAAAAATTTAAAATTTTAAATCGTGCAAACAAACCCTTGGGAGCCGCTTCAGAATATATTTGGATATTCTTAGAAATTCATATAGATACAGAATACTCACATACACTTGTAAGAGATGTTGAGTGATGAAATTTAGTAAGTTATATTTAACATACTCATAGAAAAGGGGAAATTAGTTACTATTTCAATAGGTGTTACAGTCATCTCTTCAGAAAAAATATTATCCTTGATATTTCAAAACTCAAATTAAACGAAGTAGATTATGATACAATTGTTTCATTTCATATTCCTTCTCCTAAATAGCTTCTCTTTTTGTTATGTGCTTCCACTATAACTTAATCCTGGGGTCTCATTAATCCTTAATCTTTTAACAACATATGCCAAAATATTTTTTGATTCCTCTTTGAAGCTCAGATTAGGACATACCGCAACTTCATATATAAATCCTAGATTTCTATAATCAGATACTCATTCTCTCAGAGATGACACATAAAATATATTATGAATATCAAACATATGCTCTGGTAACTGTAAAATGTAGATAGATTTTCTAATTCTTTTAGTTATTTCAAATATTTCAACATACATTGGGCTCAACTTTCCTTCTTTTTCAAACCTACATTTCATCAATTTGATCTTCACATGTATGAAATCTCTAATCTACAATTCTACTGCTTAGTGCTTTCCATCATAATACCATATTTGTATATATTGTATTATCGTTAATCTATCTTTCATTTGATATATCATTTAGTATCATATAGATAATGAACCATCAAATATTAAAAAGAACAATGTTTTACTAGAGATTACAATGAAAAATAATTTTAAAAAAAAAAGAATGATAAATTTAAGGCCAATGTTGTTCTGACTCTATAATATCCATCATCAAGCTCATGTACTTAACGAATGAATTCTAGCTAATCTGTGTATGAATTCTTCGTTGAAGTATGGGGGCAAATTGCATCATAATCCTATTTTTGTATATACTGTATTATCTTTAATCTATCTTTCATTTGATATATCATTTAGTAGCATATAGATAACGAACCATCAAATATTAAAAAGAACAATGTTTTACTAGAGATTACAATGAAAAATAATTTTATATAGGCTTTACATATTTTTTTATTACAAGCTTTATATTACCAGATTATGTAAATCATTCTATATTGTATGTATAATATTATATACAGTGTGTACAAGCTTGTATAAACTATAACCTGAACTTGTACATAATGTGTACATTATTATACATAGTTTGTAAAATATTGTGCACACTATGTACAAATTTCATATTTTTTTACACAGTGTGTGTACAAGCTTGTACACATTGTGACCTGAAATGTGACCTGAAATTATATATAGTGTATATAACATTATATATACTGTGTATATATTTTTTATTACAGGCTTTACATTACCAAATTATGTAGATCATTCTATATTGTGTGGACAAGGTTGTAAACAGTATATGCATGCTTGTAAACACTATACACCTGACCATGTATACAATGTATTCACACTGTGTACACTCTTCATTGCTTTTTTATTACATGTTTTATATTACCAAATTATTTAGATCATTCTAAATTATGTGTATAATATTATACCTAAATTTGTACAAGCTTATATACAATATACCCGAACTTGTACAAAGTGTATAAAGGTTTGTACACAATATTTTTTATTACAGACTTTGCATTACCAAATTATATGGATCATTATATATTATGTGTACAAGGTTGTACACAGTGTGCACAACCTTATACACAAAAACTCTCATGTAATGAGAAAATAATAAATCCATTGCCTCAAACTTCCCATAAGCGCATTGAATGCTACCGTCGTTTGCATTGAAATGAACAACCCAATCAGTCGACTAATCCTTATTCACTGTACTCATAACAAAAAACTTTGAATAATAACTTGAGGCGTGCTCTATACTCATGCCACCCATATCATGCAAAAAATTCTCCCTAAAAAACAAAATAAAGCTTTCTTGAGTGAAATTGTGCAGCTTTTTATTACATGTACTACTATAGATTATTTGTATTTATAAGCTTCATCCTGTTCATTTTAGTGTCATGTCATCATTACCTTTTCTAAGCCTAAAAAGAATCGGTTATTGAACTTATTGGCTTCAAAATTCCATGATGCACATTATTAGTAGACTCACTACGTTGTGTGGATAGAATGCCCATGCTAAAATAGTCCTTATTAAATACAGTTGACCATTTATTTCTTATCCTATAAAGCTCCTCCAACCAACCATTGCTATGGAGGCTCCCCTCTGTGATCATTTCAGACCATATTTTTTTTTTACTACTTCTTAAAGTCACACTTACTTAAATATTTATAAAAGAGTCATCTGACTTTATCATTACTATTGAAGCACCAAACTTTTGATGGAGCCTTCTTAGAGATGTGTATTGGCATAATTTATAATGTGGGCTAGGTAATGCAACTTCTATAACCCTAGCCATGACCTGTTCTTGATCAATAAATATCTTTAAAGGATATTTATCTCTAATTACTCCTACAAATATTCTAAATAGTCAAGTAAATTATTCATTTATTTCCTCTAATAAGAAAGCCACCCCAAGTAGAATGTTCTACCAATGATTATTAACCCCAAAAAATGGTGCACATAGTAAATTATATTTATTTAGCCTATAACCAGTATTAAAAATTACCATATCTTCAAAGCAGTCATATTCTATCCTATATATCCCATCAACCAAAAAAATTCAACAATCTATCCAATTCATCAATTTGGACATCCCATACAAACATAGGGTCATCAACTTGTCATTCTTTAAATAATTAAATGAAAGAATTAGGGTTCCCATATTCAATTTTTGGTCTCTTCTCTTTTTGAATATAGTTATAAGCATCTCTTAAAGAATCCAACATTCTTGACACCTCTAACTTCATAAACAAGGTAGAAAAAATCATCTATGATTTTTATTCCAGCCTCTGTCATTATTTTAAGAACTGAAGCTTTCTCATCATTCATGTACCTACATGATCTGAGTAGATATTTGTCTTCTGGCCAAACTAAATCATGATTGTGGCTTTCTATTTTGAACATACAAAGTCCTTACATCTTATCTTTCTATAATTGAGCTAGTATCTGTGATGTTCCGTATGAACATTAAAGCCAAAATTATGTGCATAACTGAAGTACATCTCTTATGCCTCCTTCTAACTCTTATACACACCTAGTGGTAGAAAGGAAAAAATATTATGAGAAACACAAAACAAAGTATTAACATTTTAAAATAATTTTCTATGCACACTGTGTATATAATATATACAATGCTTGTACACAATGAGTATAATTGTCCACAGCCTCTAAATAATGTATAGTGTAAAAGAGTGTACACATTGTGTACAATTAAACACAACCTCTAAACAATAACAGTGTACAAGTGAAAACTGTATTGAAAAGTAAAAAAGATGCCGCAAAAATCATTGAGCACCATTTTTCTAAGCAAAAATTTCATATGCTCTTTCAATATTAATTTCTAAATTAACGTCTAAATTTTTAAAAAAGGAAAAAAAAGAAGGGTGAGAACAACATTATTATGCATGTCAATTCTATTTGAGACATTCCTCATAAGAATAAAATTGAAGAATACATAATAATCCATAAAAAATTACCGTTAAGTTTATATCTAGAGCTCCTCCCTCCAAATTAACCTTCCATTCATCCAATCTAGCAATCTCCACACTATCCTTTAAACTTATCGTTCTTTTTAATTGAAAGTTTTAGCCTCTGCATCCAAGAGATTTGAATGTCATCAAAAGTAGTCTCCATCTTATTCTTCGGTTGGTTCCTTAAAAAAGAATTTGGAGACGATTCGGGGAAAAGTTTTATTTGCTGAAAATCGCAAACTTTGGGAACAAGTTGTAGTTATTTTTTTTAAGGGAGCGCCAACTAAAATAGTCTAATGGGTCGTTAGATAATACGTTAGTAAAAAAATCCATGTTACGACACAAAATAAATTAACCCAAAAAAAATGCGTGTACACTGTCGATTGGAGTTTGGACTCCGGACCAAATAATTTCAGATAAACAGGCCCAACGGGGGAGGACAAGATACATTTCGTTCTCCTGCACAACTTTCCTGACGCGACTCTTTAGACCCCCCTCCTTGTTTCTATAAGGGTTTATTGGTTGCCCTAAGCTATTCTTCGCTAGATTTTTGCTTTTCTTCCATCTTCTTGGTGGATTCTTTTTGGGCTTTTTGTTGTTTATATTTTGCTCTTTAATTTTCTTGTATTGTTTCATGGATTATTTGTCTGATTTTTCTCCTCTAAAATTAGATTTGCATCCTTGTCTGGTTTCAAGTGTTTTCCCATCAGGAATGAAAGCTTGGATGGATTATTGACATCTCGTCAATCTGCATCCAAACCTTTTTTTTTTTTGCCTTTTTCTAATAATCTTGCTTGTTTTTCTGAAGGTGATGTCTCCATCGCTTCTAAAAAATGGGGTCTAATGTTGGTAGGCTACTCGTTGGGTAAGAGGCCTTACTTTGAAGTTTTAAATTCTATCATACGAAAGGTTTTGAAATTGAAAGGTGGTTTTACTCATCTTGCTTTGACATGAGGGTTTCTTTGTGATGAAGTTTTCTTGTCGAGAAGATTACGAGCTTGTTTGGTACGGCGGCCCTTGGTTTTTCTTTAGAAAACCATTTATTATCCAGAAATGTTCGCCTCTTTTTCGTCCTATACGTGTAGAGTTTACGTCCCTTCCTTTATGGATCAAATTTTTTGATTTGCCTTTAGTTTGCTGGATGCCATAAGGCATTTCAAAAATTTTTAGTCTGATTGGGGTTCCGTTTGCTATTGATTCTATAACAACAAAGCAAACTGTATTCACTTTTGTGATGGTTTGTATTTTAGTTTCTAAGGACTCGAGTCTTCTTGATGAAGTTAATATCTCAATTGATGTAAGCATTTTTGCTCTTAAAGTTTTCTTATGATTGGAAGCACACTCCCTGTCAAAGTTGTGGATCTATTGTTCATCCCTCAACGTTGTGCCCTTCCCAGCTACAAGAGGCTAGTGAAAAGCTGGTTGATATTTAGAAGCCTAATAAGGGGAGGAGTAAAAGCAAGAAAGTTTGGAATGTTGCTTCAGGTTGTGTAAGATCATCTTCTTTTAAAAAGACTCAGAATTTATCGGTTCAAAGGAAAAATTAGGGATTATCAGATCCTTCATTACTTTCTGATTCTTTATTAAATTCTAATGAGTTTTATATTATCGATATGAATATTAATACTAATTCGTTTAAAGTTTCTTGTAGTCCTCCGAAGAATTTGATTCTTGCTTCTAAAAAATATGAAGGTTGTGAATAGTTCAATGGAGAATTCTAAAAGTTTGGTAGTCTCTTCTTCTAATGAGACATTACCTAATTTAATTTTTTATACTGAAGAGATTGTTACTAATCTCAATTTAAATAATAATTTGAATGTTCCTAAGGTTCATTTTATGTTAAAATCTTCTTTTGATTTTTCTGATTCTCATAATAAGTTTCAGGTGTTGGATTCCCTCAATAGTGATACCTCTGCAGATGCGAATATTTCCTTACAAGGGTCCCTTCATATGTTATTTCTATTTCAGAGCAGTCTGGTTTTAAAATTCCTATTACTACTAGTAAGTCTACTAGATCTAAAACTGTCAGGAAGGTCTCTAATTTAAATATTAAACATTAATACCCTTTCTTAATATTTTTTCCTGGAATGTGAGAGGCTTTTACTGTTTAGATAAAGTTAATGCTTATGTTGATCTTATTAATAAGTTTAAGACTCATTTTTGTTGTGTTCTTAAAGCTAAAATAAATATTGATCTTGTTGGTAATTCTTGGTTTGACGCTAGACACATAATCTTTCAGCAATAAGGTAGTTGTAATACTTTTAGTTTATTTGCGGCTTATATAATTTGGTTAAAGTGAAATACTTATTGTATTTCTTTTAATTGTATTCTCATTACTAGTCAGCTTATTCATGGGATTATCAAGTTTGGTTCTGATATCTTTTTTATTACGACTATCTATGCGTCTAATTTGACTGCTGATAGGGTTAATCTTTGAAATGATATCCTCCATCTCTCTTCTAATATTACTGCACTATGGATTTTGTTGGGTGATTTTAATTGCTATTGTTTTGCCAATGAAAAATCTAGCGGTAGTTATATTTCTTATAAAAATTTGGGAGCCTTCAATCATTGTATTTTTAATTCCGAGCTTTTAGATTTTTCGTCTATTGGTAATTTTTATTCTTGTTTCAATCAACAAACTAATAACATGATTCATACTAAATTAGATATGATTTTTGTTAGCAATTCTTGGTTGAATGCTTATCCTTCTTCTTATTATGTTGTTGATAACCCTCTTCGCTCGGATCACTCTCCTCTTATTATTTGTAGCAATAATTGTTCTTTTATTAATTATAAATTTTTGTTGAAAAATAATTGATCTCCCAAACAGTCTTGAAAAATTCAAAATTATAATCGTTAGGACCCGGGGCAGAGGTTTTTGGGCTGTTAAAAACAATATTTTTAATTTATTCTATTGATATCGGGAGAATCAAAGCAGATTTTAAATAGTCTGGAATAAGGTTACAAGCAATAATATTAAAAGAAGTAGAATTAACTGGAATACGAGAATTAAAAATAATTTTAAAATGATTCACAAAAGTATTAGCAATATTAATAGGGTCCGTAACAATCCCTTGAAAAGAATAAATATCATGAATGTTATTGTAATTCTGAATGCATCTGATTTTGGAATAAAGAAACCCTAAATCATCTTCTTCATAGGTCATTCATTTTTGTAGTGCTTTAAAAATAGGACCGGCCGGTCTGACCGGTTCAACTGTGAACCAGTTTGAGGGACGGTTTGGTCCAGTCTAAAAACCGACCTTGCTTTAACTGGACGATTTTGGGATGAACCGTCAGTTCAACCAGTAAACCGGTCCCGATTTTTTAAACCAGCCAGTTCAAGTTTTTAGAATAATATTTTTAAATAAATTATTTAATATTAAATAAATATTAAACTTAATCATAATTAATATAAACATTTTTATAAAACTCTTAAATTAAATGAAAGATAATAATATTATATATTATAATTTCATCAGTCTCATGTCTTCTTAAGAGCTCTTGTCATGAGAGAAAGCAAGAAGGTATATACACTATATAAAACAAGACTTCTAAGGGATGTGAGACTAAACATACAAAGGAAAGAGCCATCTCTAGTTTCATATTCACAATATACAAATTATTTTTTTTATTATTGATTTTGAAATTATTTTTGTAATATGAATAATATTTTTTTTTTAGTTGATAATATTTATTTTTTAAGTTGATAATATTTTTTATTCTATTTTATTTTTTTATCATTTATTTTGATGCGGATTCTCAGTAATAATCTTTCAATGTAAAAATCATAGATGATAAATCAATATAATAGAATTTATAGGAGATTTGAATACCAATAGATATTTATGTGAGCGTTTGTTATCTGTTCTCTCTTGGTGTATATGCAATCCTCCAGTCTTTTTTAGTGTTTTAATTTTATTTTATTTATTAATACATTTTAAATTTTCTACCAAATGAGAACACTCTTAGTAAAAATTTGCAAAGTTTTAGTTTTTCACCTCTAAAATTTTATTATGTTTAACTAAATGAAATACTTTTATATTAAATATATTTAGTTATGTTAATTATCCATTTTTATATTTATACTCGTTTAAAATATATATCATATTTATAAATTAAATATGTAATGTTAAATTAGCAATAATTTATATTAAATTTTAGGTTATTATCTATCTTTATTTTTATTAATTTTATTAATTTTTTATAATAATATTATTATTTATTACATCATCCGGTTCGACTGGTTGAACTGGTCGAACTGTGAACCTCTCCTTCTTTCGGTTCGTTGTCCGGTCCAGTTTTCAGAACCTTGCATTTTTGTTTAGCCCGCTGAGATACCCAAGAAGATCAAAGAAAAAGATTATCATTAAAAAGAGAATTCACATTAATAAGACCTAAATTAAGATTATTATTAAGCGGGTTCTTCTGAATATGACTACATAAATCACTTTGTTGCTTCTTAAGATTCTCAATAGAGGAGAAAAGATGCTTAGAGGAAGCGCACTCTTGCTTCTTAATTAAAGCTTTAAGTAACTGAAGCTTACCATAAATGTTATTGATAGGATTACCAACATATGTTATAAAAAAAAAATCTCAATAAGCAACTCCCAGAAATTAGCTATATTGGTCCTACTTTGTGCAATGCTGTTCTTTATTATTTCAATTTTGATTTTCTGCCGAGAGCTGCTAAAGCTTCTACCATTTCTCTTATTCCCAAAAAGAATAATGCTTCTAATGTTTATGATTTTATGCCCATCTCTTTATTCAACTTTTTTTTTATAAAATTATGGCTAAAATTCTGGCTAACAGGTTATAGTGTGTGATGCCTTTTATTATTCATAAAAACTAATATGGTTTTATTAAGAAAATGATCTCTACAAATAATATAATTCTTGTTGTTGAACTTCTTAGAGATTTTAATTACTCTCCTAGGGATAATTTTTTTTTGTGCTAAAATTGATATTTATAAGGCTTTTGATATGGTCTCTAGATATTTTTTAGTCTCTAGGATGATTCAAAAAGGGTTCCCTCAAATTTTCATCTCTTGGATTAAAGGTTGCATATAAGATGTTTATTTTTCTGTTATTCTTAATGGTTATATGCTTGAGTTTTTTAATTCTTCTTTGGGTATTTGGCAAGGTTGCATGCTTTCTTTTTATCTTTTCTGTATTGTTATGGATGCTTTTTCTAATATTTTGGATGATTGTTCTCAAAATAATGGCTTTGAGGGGATTAAAGTTGGTGATAATCATATTTCTCATCTTCTTTATGCGGTTGATGTTCTTATTTTTGGGACAGCTTCTTTGGAGAATGCTAGAAAGCTTAATGATATCTTGGCTTATTTTTTGGATGCCATTGATTTATTTGTTAACACTAGTAAAGCTCTCTTATTATATCTAAAGATTTTCATTTAGAAGCTACTATTAGTTACATTATTGGCATCAGAATCTATTATATCTAAAGGCTTTTTCTACTATTAGTTACATTATCCCTTTTTCGTAAGAAGCTGAAAGTTGCTGATTTTCAACATTTATTTAGTAGGATTATTATTTTGTTGGCTGGTTAGAAAGCTAAATTACTTTCTTTTATTGGGAGAGTATACTTTTTGAAAATTACTATATCCAATGTTATTTCTTATTAGATTAAGGGCATTACTTTGCCTAAATATTATTTTAAATTTATTAGAAAAATGTGCTCTAATTTCCTTTTTCATGATGATCCTGACAGTAGGAAGATCCATATCATTTCTTGAAATAAGGTTTGCAAGCATAGAGATGTTGGGGGGCTGGAACCTGAAACTCTCAATTTTACTCATAACTATTATCTTATTTGGAGAATCATTAATGACATTGGTACTTTGGATATTTGGGTAAAATATAAGTATTTCTCTCTTTTAGAAGTCTAAACAACAATCAGTTTCTATGTTTTGGATGAATATCTCTTCGGTTGCTAGAGATATTAAAGGCAAGATTCAATTTAATATTTTTCTAACATCTCCCTCTCTTTATATTGGGATCCTTGGCGTTTGGGGAGGTCTGTTCATGATATTGTTTTTTCAAATAGTGTTGTTTTGGGTTTAGATTCTCTTATTTTGAAATTAGGGGACTGGATTTCTAATAAATGCTCGAATTTGGCTTTGTGCTTGACTATTAGTTATATTATATCTCAAGTTGCTATTACGGATCCATAAGCTTTACACATTTCATAGAATGGAGTTTTACTTCTTTTAAAATGTTTTATAGAGCTTACTATGATTCTTTTAATAAAGTGGATGGGTATAAGTTGATTTGGCATAAGAGATATGCTTGGATGGCATTATTAAAGGGGCTTAAAACTTATGATTTCCTGGTTTAGAGGAATATTAATGTCTCTACTTCTTGTGTCCTTTGTTTGAATTGAAAGCTAATGAAAGTCACAATCATCTTTTTTTTTTAAAATGTGATTATTCTTTTAGTTTTATTTCTAACTTTTTGCCTCATATTAAATTTTTTCTGTTCAGGCCAAATTTAGTGCAATTACTAGACTTTATTTATTCCCTTAATTTTGATTCTCAGGTTAAGAATTTTTTTTTTATTATCTGTTAGTTGTTCTATTTACTTTATTTGAAAAGAAAGAAATTCCATGAGGTTTGAGAATAAATTTTCTAACACTGAATCTTTGAATAGACTTATATATTCTAATATTATTGCTAAGATTTCTCATTGGAAATCTTTTCATTATATTATGAAATTTTTATTTGGGTAGAGCTCACAACCAGTTTTTTTTTAAACTTTGGATGGTCAGTTTTTGCTACTAGAGGTTTGTCCTTCTCCATGGAAGTTGGAGTTTTTTCTACTAAACTCACTTGTTTCTTGTTGGTTGATAAGTTTCTGGAGATATTCTTCAGTTTTTGTTGCTGTACATTGGCAGGTTTTCTTATTTATGATTTGGACTGGATAATTTGCCTTTCTTCATGCTTTAGGGGAGTTTGGATCCTGCTGCTGGGATATTCTAAAGGATTTTTGGGATTTTTGTTGCTGACCTTAGGTGTTTTTGCAAGTTTTTGGGCTAGAAGGGATTCTTTTCCTTTCTTCATGCTTCAGAGGAGTTTGGTTTTTGCACCCGGAGGTTCTCTTCTCTTTTGGAGAATGTTTTGATCTGTGACTTAATTATTGCTGGCTCTATGTTTTTGCTGCTGGTTGTGCTTTGCTTTCCGGATAAATGTCCTGGACCGAGTATTGGATATTTAAGGGCGTTTTGGTGGTGTCTGCTCTTAGCTAGCGGCTTGGTTTTGAGGATTGTCGATTCCCTTTTTTATTTTTTACTATGCTGGTCAGTTTTGATTATTTCTGCTTGGGTGATTTTTTCTGCTGAGGATTCCTATTATGTGGGGATGTTTGACTGCATTTTTTCTCTTTTTTAGGAGCTTTTTATTTCTTTATCTAGGTTCTAGTTTGGAGTTGTAAGTTTTTTTTTTGTTTTACATATGATTTGTAATCTTTTGTAATTTTTATTTTTTTGGAATAAAATTGGGCATGATTGCCCCTATTTGTAAAGAAAAAGAAGAAGAAGAAAAAAAAAAAAAAAAAAAAAAAAAAAAAAAAAAAAAAAAAAAAAAAACCGAAGTATTGCCTTTCGTGGTCGCTGCCTCTTTTCCTTCCAGTTCTCCCTTGCCATCGCCCGTGGCTCCCGATCATCGCGATGAAGCACACTAAGCCAGTCTTCTCTTTCCTATTCGTTGCACTTATCTTCTCCTGCTCGTCCCTCGGCTTCCAATCCGATGAACTAGTCATAGACGATGAAGAGTTCGGCATCGAGGGCGGACGCGCCACTGATCCTGTGCACGCAATACCTACTTCAACCCCTGCGAGTCGCCGGCGCGTGGATCTGGATTCTTCTTCAGATTCCAAGTCGGTGCAGTTTACGCTCGAGCACGCCTTCGGGGATTCGGCCTACTCGCCCGCCGGAACCTTCACCGCGCGTCTTAAAACCTGGAGTCATGGTGGAAAGGTGAGGATTTTTTTTTTTTTTTCATTTGTGATTGTTCTACTAGACTGGAGTCCACTTCGTTTCGCACAAAAGATTGGATTCTTGTCATTCTTTTATGGTACTTAACTAGATTTCATTTGGTACTTATTTAAATTTGATTGTCTTTCATCCAATGAAATTTTTAATAAAAGTTGGCTGGAATTCTAGATGCTGATGCATGCTATGGTGGCTCCAGTCACGCTGTATATTTTTTATCTAGTTCCGGTAATACATATTCTCTATTTCCTTTTTTAGATTAAAGAAGTACCAGAAGACAACTTCATAGAATTCAGAATTGAGTTATTCTAAACCAGTGGATGTAGATTGTAGTTTTATGGCATCCGCAGTGTTATTTGAAAGATTCATTCATCTAGTTCATTTTAGTTGTCTATATTTATCACCCATTATCTCCTATACTACCAGCAATGCCAATCTTAGACGTTACAGAATGCAAATCAAATGAGATAGCAGTTGTTTTGCCAGGTAGATAGGGTCTGGCTGCTTTAAAGAAACATCATTTCTCAGTAGAATTTTCAATACATTTCTTTTTCGTGTGTAGGATTTATTGAACTTTTCCATCCTTTGTTCTCCTATTTGGTCATTTCCAAGAAAATTCTTTACTTCTAATATAAGCAGTTATGCTGATGCCACAACACCTGATTGCTGGCTGTTGATTTGCACATCATGCACTTCACCAAGCCAAATTATATTTAAAATTATATTTGTAACTTCTGATAAAAAATTCTTCTGAGGTTCATACTTTGCAAAATCCTAGTTGTATCATTTTATGCGCTTAGATGAAGAAAAACTACAACAACAACATCAAACCTTTTTTCCCACTACGTGAGGTCGGCTACATGAATCTTTTTTTTTTCCATTGTGTCCGATCAAGAGTCAAATTCTCATTTAGATCCAATAAAGAAAGGTCATTTCTAATAATTTCTAACCAAGACTTTTTAGGTATACTTCTACATTTTTTAACATAAGCCTAATCTAATACATCTACTCTCCTAACCGGGTTATCAGAAGGCCGCCGTTTTATGTGACCAAACCATCTAAGGCGACTCTCTCTAATCTATCTGTCACTGGAGCTACTCAAACCTTTTCACATATATGCTTATTTCACATTCTGTCTTTAAGAGTAAAGCCACTCATCCACCTGAGCATCCTCATCTCTGTAACACTTAACTTAATATTATGATTCTCTTTTAATGGCCAACATTATGCGCCATAAAGCATTGCAGGTCTAACCACCATCTTATAGAATTTTTCATTAAATTTGAGTGGTACTTTTCTGTCACACAATAAGCACGATGCATTCCTCCACTTCATCCATCCAACTTGAATTCTACTAATAATATCCCCATCTATTTCACCATCACTCTGAACAATAGACCCAATATATCTAAAACATGTACTCTTATTAATGACTTGATCGCTTAAAGTCACAAACCCCCCACTAGAACTATTACTACTAAAATTATATTCCATGTATTCGGTTTTAGATCTACTCAAACGAAAACTTTTAGACTCTAAGGTTGACCTCCATAATTCAAGTGTACCTTCAACTCACTCTTTAGTCTTATCAATAAGAAGAATGTTGTCAGCAAAAAACATACATCAGGGAACATCCTATTGCAAATCTCTAGTAAGAACATCCATGACTAAAGTAAAAAGATACGAGCTTAGGCCGATCCTTGATGTAATCAACTGAAATTGGAAAATACTTGGTCAAACCACTTTGTGTTTGAACACAAATAACAACTCCAGCATACATATCTCTAATGACTTGAATATAAGCATTATTAATCATTTTTTTAGAACTCTCCATAACACTCTCTTGGAACTTTATCATAAGCTCTCTCTAGATCAATAAATATCATATGGAGATCTTCCTTTTTTCTATCTATACTTCTCCATCAAACCTCTCAATAAATGTTTGGCTTCCATAGTAGACCTACCCGGCATGAATCCAAATTGATTTTGAGAAACATTAGTATTACGTTGTAACCTATACTCTATAACTCTCTCCCATAGTTTTAAAGTATGACACATCAACTTAATTCCTCTATAATTTGCACAATCTTGTGTATCACCTTTATTCTTAAAGATAGAAATTAACACACATCTATTGGAATATCATTAGGTCCAACAGTTTTTTCATACTTTATTTTCTTTAAAGCCTATCTAACTTTAGTATTAGTAATACACCGATAAAAACAAAAATCTCTATTTTCATTTAGAGTGTTTAGGTCACTAAAGTTAATCTTATTTTCACAATTTTTATTGAAAAGTTTAGCAAAATATCTCATCCATCGTTGTTGAATATCATCTTCTAAAAAAGTACTTTTTGATCTTCATCCTGAATGCACTTCGCTTGAACTAAATACTTACTACTCCTATCTCTTTGTTTGGCTAGCTTATATATATATTTCGTCATCTTTAGTATCAAATCTATTATATAAATAATTAAAAGCGAAAGTCTTTGCATCGTAGAATGCTTTTTTAGACTCATAATGGGCAGCTTTATATATTTCTCAATTTTTATAATTTTTACATTTAAACTAATTTTTATAACAGAGCTTCTTATTTTTTATCTATCCTTGCATATTTTGATTTCATCACAAACTATTTTTACTATTAGAAGTTTTTCCTTTTGATACTCTAAACACATCTTTTGCAACATTCTTGATATTACAAGCTACTATTTCCCGCATAACATTAGCTTCCTCATGCATTGACAAAATCTTAAGATTGTGAATTTTGTTCTCAAAGATATTTTTGTTATAGTTCTTTAAATGTCACCATCTAATATTGGAACAATGATATACTACATTTTTCATACTCTATTCCTTCATCTTAAAATCCAAAACTAATAAGCGGTGTGAGTACATAGACTTTCACTTGGAATAACTTTATAATCTATGCAATCTAAATGATCTATTTTATTTACAAGAAAATAATCAATCTGAGTTTTACTATATCCATTCTTATAAGTGATGAGATGTTTATCTCTTCTCTTAAATAAGGTATTAACAATAACAAAATCATAAGCTTGAGCAAAATCTAATATAGTCTTACCATCTTCATTAGTCGCCCCAAATCCATAACCACCATGAATGCTTTTAAAATTCTCCACCTCTCTTCTAACATGTCCATTTAAATCTTCCCAAATAAAAACTTTCTTCAAGAGGTATCTTTTGTATTAATCCTTCTAAGTCATTTCAAAATTTTAATTTTGAGTATATATCCAAACTTACTTGAGGAGCATAAGCACTTATAATATTAATAATCTTATTATCAACAATAATCTTCAAAGCTATAATTCTATCTCTAATTCTATCAATTTTTACAACATTATATTTCAAATTCTTATTTATAATCACACCTACATCATTTTGTACGACTCCTACCAGAATACTAAAGTTTAAACATTAAACTATCAATCTCCTTAGCCTTCTCTCCCACCCATTTAATTTCCTAAATTCATAGAATGTTTATCTTTCTATGAATCATAATATTAATTAATTTTATTAATTTGTTTGTGAGGGAACCTATATTCTACGATCCTAACTTAATTTTAGTTTCATGGACTAGCTTCTTTGCCCACATCCGTTCATGATGTGGGAACCCTTGCCTATTTAACACTGCATCCGGGTGTTGAAGCAGCGACCCTTGCATACTTCTCATTGTATTCAGGCCATACAACGCGTCGCTTTCAGGGAATGCCCTAGCATTAACACAATATATCAAACGATTCATGTCATGATTATTCGATAAGTTTTACGCTGGTTGTCGACTACCTTACCCAATCCTTCATTTTTCTCATCCAGGGCTTGGACTTGGCAATGACAGTGTTAAGATGAAGAAAAACTAAAATAAATGAAATGTAATACACGAAATGAAGAGTGGAAGTACACTCAAGTAGCTTTAGATAGTCATCATTTTCATCAACATTGTAATTAGAATCATATTTCCAAAGAGCATTTTTATATGAATCATAAGGAGCAATCATAAGGGTCACTTTGTTTACCCTTCCAATCTTTGATATATTTATTTAACTCTTATATTTTAATCAATTTTACATGTCAATTTATTTAACTCTTATATTTTAATCATATTTATTTAACTCTTATATTTTAATCATATTTTAATCAATTTTACATTGTTGCAATTTTGGAGATGAGTTAGTTATCCAATTGTGATTATATTCTTGTATATGTGCCCCTTTATGATTCATAATCAACTCGATACTCCAATATGATTATAATATAATATGAAATCGATTTGATAATGTTGATGCGGGAATGCCATGAGCCAGGTGCTTTTTTCTAGGATTTTTCTGTTATGCCGGTCCAGCATGGACCGGCTCAACCTGGACCGGCCCAGCCGGTCCGGGTTTTCTCCAGGCGGAGACGGGCCAGAGAACAGGCGGAAGAAGGAAAAGGGGCGGGGGTGGGGTCCACTCGGAATTCAAACATGGTTTAAGTGTTTTTGGAGGGAGAAGGAAGGGTAGAGAAGTCCTTTTACTTTTATTTTGAATTAGATTGTATTAATGGAGAGTTATGAGAGGGATTAGGGATTATCTTGTTTTTGAAAAGAGTTTGGTGTTCTAGGGTTTTCTTGCTTGGGCTCTTGGCGTTGCCGGAGATCGTTGGAGAGTTGTTCTTCCTCTCGAATTGAAGAACATTGTATCTTGCTTTGGTTTTGTTTGTCTACTAGTGGAATACAATCGTTTCTATTGTTTTCCAAGAATTTCTCCCTATTTTTCTACTGTTTTTGGCTGTTTTACTGCTGTGGACAGCAGTTTTCATCTTGGATCTATTTGTTTTTTTGGTGAGAGACGCTTGGAAATCCAAGGGGTTCCTATCAAAGTCCCCTCAAATTTAAGGAAAAAATTTATAAGATGATGGTTAGACCTATAATGCTTTATGGTGCAGAATGTTGGCCATTAAAAGAGAAGCA
>NW_021517935.1:0-11892 GCF_001605985.2 Dendrobium catenatum | reverse complement strand
GTCGAAGGAGTGCGCATCAATGAAAAGGGGGAAAAGGAAGTGAAGATTAGGTGGAGCGGCCTCCCAGATTATGAGGCCACATGGGAGCCATTGGAGAGGATTGCAGTGTAGTTTCCTGCCTTCCACCTTGAGGACAAGGTGGTACTTTGGGAGGGGGGTAATGTTATGCTGGTCCATGCTCAACCTGGACCGGCCCAGCCGGTCCGGGTTTTCTCCAGGCGGAGACGGGCTAGGGATCAGGCGGAAGATTCAAAGGGGGCTGGGGTGGGGTCCACTTGAAATTCAAACATGGTTTAAGTGTTTTTGGAGGGAGAAGGAAGGGTAGAGAAGTCCTTTTGCTTTTATTTTGTATTAGATTGTTTTAATAGGGAGTTATGAGGGGAATTAGGTTATCATCTTGTTTTTGAAAAGAGTTTGGTGTTCTAGGGTTTCTTGCTTGGGCTCTTGGCGTTGCCGGAGATTGTTGGAGAGTTGTTCTTCCTCTCGAATTGAAGAACATTGTATCTTGCTTTGGTTTTGTTTGTCTACTAGTGGAATACAATCGTTTCTATTGTTTTCCAAGAATTTCTCCCTATTTTTCTACTGTTTTTGGCTGTTTTACTGCTGTGGACAGCAGTTTTCATCTTGGATCTTTTTGTTTTTGGTGAGAGACACTTGGAAATCCAAGGGGTTCCTATCATTTTCCAAAGAATTGCAAAGATCTAGTGATTTTCCTATATGATCAATTGCAAAAAACCACCCAAAGAATTGCAAAGATCTAGTGATTTTCCTATATGATCAATTGCAAAAAACCACCCAAATGATGCTAATATGATTAGGGGAAGAAAGAAATTATCATGAATTGATCAACAAGACTCTAATTAGGTTTCTATCCGTGTTTCCCTTGGCTTTCTCTCTGTGTTTGATTGCTGGCTTCTCTTTGATTTAGCTTGAAGTAGTGAGGAATTCAGTATTATTTCTAAAACAATGATCTAAACACTGATTACATTCTGAAATATTTTTTCTTTCACTAATGCTTATGGTGGCTATAACTATAGATTTGCTAATATATGCTTTTGTTGTTCCTTTCATTGTCGGAAATCGAACAAGAGAGAGGTTTCTGATTGCTTTGCTACACAAAAAAGTCGTTATAAAGAGGGTAAGGTAGGTTGATGGTTTGGCTTTCTTTTAGGTGTAAAAATCTAGGAGTATAAGAAGTAGAGAGATTATAAAATTTGAAAATGACTGATATAATATGAATTGAATCATCTTGAATTGATTTCAAAGCCTAGTTACTAGCTATATTTATAGTCATCTAATTTCTTCATAAAAAATCAAATGAAAAATTAAGTATAGCTTAAAAATAGGAAATATAAGTTAAATCTTATATATCTAGATAATCTATCTGATTAAACATGCCTTATTTAAATGCTTATCAAATTTATTTGAAAATACCTAAGAATTATTCTCTCCTTGGGTTTCAATATCTAGGGGAGAGAGTGAGAAGGGAAAATGGATGGAGGGAGGTGACTTTTCAAATGACCATTAGGCAGTAAGAAGATAACATTTTGTAGTTGATCCACCAAGGATGCAGTCAACTCAAATGATGGTGTAGTTGAACATTTCTATATATTTATCCCAAGATGTGGCAACCTTATTTGTTTATAGATGACCTATGGTAGTAGTTGCCACTCTTGACGATTAAGTTGACCTTAGTTTATTGAGTAGTCACCCCCATTATGGGGTTAATCCATAGTAGTTGACCAATGAAGTTTGATCAGCCCAAATATTATGGTACTTATCCTCTTGGTAGCGCCGTAGCTCTCAATTTTGTGTGAGTGAGCTATCATGGCAGGTTGTTACACTTCTCAAGTGATATTCAATGCAAATATGCCTCAATGCCCTAAGCGTTGTTTTGCTTTATTCTCCTAGACCTTGGCTCCCACTTAAACTACTTTTGCACTTGCCAAAATGAATTAGTAAAAATCTTACCTTCTTGTCTCTTGTTGGTATTTTTATTCTCCTAATCGCTAAGTTATAGTTATTATAGTTTCTTGTTGGCTTAATGTTCTTAATCTCTTCATCTTTTAATTGATTAACATCTCTAGAATATCTCTAATCTCTTGCCTCGTGGGTACTCATTGGCAGTGGCAGAGCTAAAAAATTTTCTATTAGATTCACAAATTAGATTTTTTAAATATTCCCTTAATTTTTTTAATTCATGCTTGAGACTGTAATTTATTTCCATATAAAATAAGAGTTATAAGGGATGAATAAATAAATGAATATAATTAACTATAATTCCTTTTTTTATTAAAAAACTAATAATAATATAAAATACAAATGAAAAATAATTATATAATTTTTTTTCTTTTGTTGGTGGGGGGCCTGTTCCCCCACAAGCCCCTCTATCTCCACCATTGCTCATTGGATATTGCTTTAACCTTTTATGATTATTTTGGGTACTCACATTGCTCCTCCTAGATGCTCATCTTGTCCATCTAGGCTCTGACATGACCTAAGAATTTTGTCATTTGATTTAATTGCTAAAATGTTTTTATAAGGTAGGCCGTTTGAGTAAGCATCTTCTCTATTCTTATCATTAGGATTATGATTTAAATTGATTTTAGAATGATGCTGCATAATGCTTGAGAATCATTAGGATTTCTACAAATTTTTAAAGAGGCTTGCAAAGATCTAGAGTATTATTTGATGAAATGTAAACTTCCTTGAAGATGATTATTGGTCATCCTATAATCAACCCTTCATTTCGTTGCTTTTCTTATACGCTTGATTGTTATTTTTTCTTATATTTAGCTTTAAATAGTGAGCAATTTTACCATCATTTGCAAAATAATGATAAAAAACCATTTGACACCCTATGTTGTTGTAGCCAATGACTCTAATTGTAGATTTTCCAATATGCTTTTGAAGTCCTTTTTAGGAAAAGGGAGGTTAATTACACCTCGGAATCAATAATAGAGAGAGGTAGAGATAGGCTGATGCTATTACTTTTTCTTGGATATAAGTGGTTATGATTATATGAAATAGAAAGATAATAAAATAGGAGTGGGGCTAATTACAAATGAATTGAATTATATTCAATTGATTTATGAGCCTAATTACAAGTTATATCTATAGCCATATAATTTCCTTATAAAGTAATAAACAGTAAAATTTAAATCTAGCTAAAAATAATTCCCTTATAAAGTAGTAAATATTAAACTTCAAATCTAAGTTAAAAATTGGAAAGATAATTTAAACACTATCTATTTAGGTGAATTATTCGATAAGCTAAATACTTATGTAAATGCTAATCACATTTATTGAAAAAAATACCAAAGAGAATATTCCTAGGATTTATTCACTCATTGGGTTTATGTGGCTAGCACCCTTAATGAAGATTGAGATTTTTATTTTTAAGATCATATTAGTAAAACTAAAGTTGAAGAGACTTTAAAGAAAATTAAGTGTTAAAAAACAGTGAGATCTGATAATATTTCAATATAAGTGAGAAAATCTTAACAGATGAAGGAATTTCTCGGCTCAGTAAAATTTTTCATGTTATTTTGAAGACTGAAATGATGGAAGATGAGTGTAGGAGTGTCTTGATCTCTACTTTTTAAAATAAAAGTTATGCTCAAGAGTGTGAATTATAGAGGAATTAAATTAATTTGTCATACATTAAAACTATGGGAGAGAATAATTGAGCATAGGTCATGACGCGATACTAATGTTTCTCTAAACTAGTTTGGATTCATGCTAGGTAGGTCTACTATTGTAGCTATACATTTGTTGAGAGGTTTGATGGAGAAGTATTTAGAGTAAGGAGGATCTACATATGATATTTATTGATTTAGAAAAAGCAAATGATAAAATTTCAAAAGAAGTGTTTTGGAGAGTTCTTAAAAGAAAGAAATTTATAATACTTATATTCATGTCATTAAAGATACATATATACGTACAGGAGCTGCTACTTTTGTTCAAACATATTGTTGTTTGATCAATTTTTTTTATTTCAATTACATTACATCAAGGATAGCTTTAAGCTCATATCTTTTTGTTTTAGCCATGTATGTATGTTCTTACTATAAATTTGCAAGAGGATGTACCCTATTGTATGCTTTTGATGATGATATTCTTCTTGTTGATAAAACTAGAGAGAGAGAGAGAGTTGAAGAAAAAACTTGAATTATGAAGGGTAATTTTAGAGTAGGTTTTCGTTTCAGTAGATCTAAAACCGAATACATGGAGTGTAATTTTAGTAGTAATAAATCTAGTGGAAGGATTGTTATATTGTGTGATCAAGTCATTAAAAAACTTGTACATTTTAGATATCTCAGATCTATTGTTGAAAGAAATGGTGAAATAGATGGGAATATTATTAGTAGAATTCAAATTGGATGGTCGGATGGAGGAATACATCAGGCCTGCTGTCTGATAGAAAAATACCCCTCAAACTTAAGAAAAATTTTATGAGATGGTATTGAGACCTACAATGCTTTATGGTGCAAAATATTGACCATTAAAAGAGAAGTATAATTAAGTGTTATAGAGATGAGGATGCTCATGTGGATGAGTGGCTTTATACTTAGAGACATAATGTAAAATGAGTATATACGTGAAATGGTTGGAGTATATATCTAGTGGGAGATAAGATTAGAGAGAGTCGTTTTAAATGGTTGGTCACATAAAACGTTGGCATTTTGATGACCTAGTTAGGTGACTAGATGAAGTAGATCCGGCCTACATTAAGAAAGATAGAGTTAGATATAGAAAGACTTGGTTAGAAAGCATTAGAAATGACTTTTTCTATTAGATTGATATGAGAATTTGACTCAAATAGGACATAATAAAGAAAAAAGATTTCACATAGCCAACCCACATTGTGGGATAAGGGTTGGATGTTGTTGTTGGGTTGAGAGAGAGAGAGAGAGAGAGAGAGAGAGAGAGAGAGAGGAGAGAGAGAGAGAGAGAGAAGAGAGGAGAGAGAGCAGAGAAGAGAGAGAGAAGAGAGAGAGAGAAGAGAGAGAGAGAGAGAGAAAGAGAGAGAGAGAGAGAGAAGAAGAGAGAGAGGAGAGAGGAGAGAGGAGAGAAGAGAGAGAGAGAGAGAAGAGAGGAGGAGACGAGAAGAGAGAGAGATGGAGAGAGAGAGAGAGAGAGCGAGAGTAGAAGGAGAGAGAGTAGAGATGAGAGAGAGAGAAGAGAAGAGAGAGAGAGGAGAGAGAGGAGGAGAGAGAGAGGAGAGAGAGAGAGAGAGAGAGAGAGAGAGAGAAGAGAAGAGAAGAAGAGAGAGAGAGAGAGAGAGAGAGAGAGGAGAGAGAGAGAAGTCGAGAAGAGAGATGAGGAGAGAGAGAGAGAGGGAGAGAGAAAGAGAGAAGAGAGAAGAGAGAGAGAGAAGAGAGAGAGGAGAGAGAGAGAGAGAGAAGGAGAGAGAGAGAGAGAGAGAGAGAGAGAGAGAGAGAACGAGAAGGCAAGAGAGACCATTTCGATTTTCCTTCATTTTACTTTTGTTGAATCCTTCTTAATTTTGGCTTCATTTTATGGTAATTGATTTCTCATATCTAAAAACTCCCTAAATGGTGGCCATAAGTTCTATTCTATAGCTTTGAATTTGGATCCAATTTTTGACTTTAAAATTAAAATAGCCTCATAAATATTTGACCTGTGATTTTTGGATAGGAAATTACAGTCTAAAGTTTTTATTTTGGATTTCATTTAACATGAAACTAATATCTCACCTTGGACTAGGGTCTCCTTAGGTATTTTATTATATATGCATTGCTAAAATTGCACAATTGAGACCTTCTCCAGCACAATTCATTGAAAAACACCTCAAGGCTTATGCCTCGAGCTTTTTTTATGAGGCTTCTTTCCTTAGCCTTGACGAGGCCCGACTTGCCTCATTGGCGTGAGGCTTACAATATCATTAGATAAATTATATATATATAATATATATTAAAAATTTACGTAAAATCTTAAAAAAAAAGAAAAGTCTTCTTGCACCCCTAGGCCATAAAAACTTCCTCTTAATTGTCTCGACCTCTAATTCGTCGCCTTTGTCGTAGCCTCCACAATCATAGCCGTTGGGGATTACTTAAAAGCCACACACCACCATAAACTCCTCTAAAAATTTTGTAGTATTATTCTCATTTTTATATTGATGACAAATATTTTATGAAAGTGGAAGATAACTGAAATAAATGACAAAGAGCCAGATTGAGAGATATTGGACTCCACAAGATGAGGCAGGGGAGAGACCAATTTGTTATGACAATGACTCAGATAAACCTCATTAGTGATGACAGTGCAGATGATTTTTGAGTTTTTATCAATTATTTCAGCTTTCTTTGATAATTAAATATAGATGAGTAGGATATTGAGAAAGAAGGAATTTGGAGTTTAACTTAATGTTATATGATAATTTTATGCAATTCCTATATTTTATGTTGTTTTGCTCTTGTAATATTTGGATTTCAATTTTATTTTACATAATTTATCACTTGTCACTTTACATCTTGTGTTATTTTTTGTTTGATATGCATGTCAATTTGTTATTTGATAGTTCAATAGAAAGTTAACATGTTATCTTTTAATATATTATTTGAGTGTTATATGAAAAGCTATTTTTAACTTTTATCATCATTTTACGTATTTTTTAATTTTAAGGCTTATGTCTCAAAAAGCCTTAAGGCTTACTTCTCGTCTTACGAACGAAAAATGACTCAATACCCAATTGCGCAATTTTAAACCTCGGTATAGAGTCTACTGGTCTTGATTTGGCATGGTTAATCTCCAGAGCTTTTCACAACCCTCCTTTTAAGTTCACTTGCTGTAGCAAATGTCCATTAATTAGCAAACTTCTAATATTTGTAGTTGGACCTCATAGAATACAGTCAACCCAACGGACGTTGGAGCCGACCAATGTTATCAAACCATTTGATATATCCAACCCAAGTTTTAGTAATCATCTTTGTTATTGTAGATGATCTATTGGTAGTAGCAGTCACTTCTAATTATGAAATTAGCCCGAGTTTCTAGACCAGCCACCTTATGGTAGGATATACTAAAGTTTGTTGGTAAGGGGACTGTTCTCTATATCTCTGGTGGAATTATGCTTCCCTTGAACCTTTTGGCGACTCCATCTGGTTGCCAATCTCAGTCCTAGGCTTTGATACCTTGTATGTTTGAAGAATAATATATTTTCTTGATACTTGATCAAAGACAGATATAATATTTATAGAATACTTGGTATACTATAACATTTAAGTCTATGATAACTTGCCAATAACAACTTGCTAAAATAAGATGCAAATTTAAATATCAAATAATAGGATCTTCCAATTAATTATGACGGTCATTTCTTTTGGAGAAATTGTCCCACATGAAATCGCTTCTTTCTTTTCCTCCTGATCGAGTTGACAACTCCTAGGATGTAGTCAACAGTTTCCTTATTTTCCACTAGCAATATTGCACTTAGCTATTGGATCTTTTTTTCGCTGACCTTCTGCTTTAGCATGTTGATTAATAGTAAAATTTATTGAGTTTTTTTTTATTTGATTGAAAGTTGGGGAAATCTCCTTTGCATTTTAAGATTAAAATTGGCTAAAATATATTGAGGTTGCATTTTTTTTAATGATAATATACTGAACTATCCTTTTTCATCAGACCCTTACAAAGTTGCGCTTTTCAAGGAATGGACTCACAGATGCAGAAAAGGATGCTTTTAAGGTAAATCTGAGGTCATGGTTAATTGTTTTTTTTTTAAATTCGGAATAACATTTATTGATATCGTTCATTGCAGAGGCTTTTGGAAGAAGATAATTTTTATACAATAAGAGTGCCTTCTAACGTGCTGAATCCTCCTGGAAAAGGCTATATTTTGTCATCTGTGCCGGCTGTAAGTTCATTAATCTTTTGTTTTATTTTATTAATATGTATGTTCAAAACAACCATAAGGATTTGTCATACAAATTCTGATCAAACTTTTTTTTCGTGAAAATAATGGCTTTAAATTTCTTATCCATGTGCTATGGATGCCTTTTTAATCATAGCCAGTAATATGGTCACAATTTTGGTGATGGAAACTCTTGGAGTTCTCTGTTTGATATAATAAGGTGAAAAAGGATAATTATTATATGTTTTTGAAGAGATTCCACAGCCTTAGAAACTAAAGGAGTTATAAGTTTTTCACTTTTTCTGTAACTTTTAATATTAAGAACTTTATGGTAGTCAGGAACTTAATGTTTCGAAGGACACGGGGACTTCAGATCATTGGTTTCCCCGTTAATTGCTTTTTATTGGGATGGCGGAGGAACCCTAGGCTCTTCTTTATTTACTTATTCAAGTAGCTGCATCAGTTATGTAATTTATTTTGTCCATTAATGTTTTGTATAGCATGCCATTTAAATACTTCTAATACACAATGGAGAAAAATAATTTATGTAGCCGACCCCATGTAGTGGGATAAAGGTTTGATGTTGTTGCTGTTGTATGTTATGTATGAAAATCATTTTTAATGCATGTAGCATGCTATTTAAATAAAGAATAATTTGTTTGTATATTTTATTTAAGCAGAAATGGCCTTACTAAGTATGAAAATCATTGTATATTTCATTTTAGCAGAAGTGGCCTTACTCATTATGAAATCAACTTATTCTTTATTTGATTAAAATGGTTTTCATATTCTCCGTAAGGAGTTTACAACTGGGTGCTCAGGCTTGAGGTAGTTGATCGTTAACATAAGAGACCCGCTCAAAACATTTTCTACTAAAAAAATTTTGATTAGTCATTTTGATTTTAAATCTGGAACTTTTGATATTTCTTTGTTAATTTTTCTTGTTGATATGATTTATATAGATTATAGAGGGAAAGTGCTGATTGCTGGAAATATATTTATCGATTCCATCCTTATTGGTCATCATGACTGGATCATTCAATATTTTGCTGACTTTTTTTTTTCCAGAGGTGTATTCCTAGGGAAAGCTTGGATGAACACTTCGTGATCCATACGGTACTTCCTGAAACTTATCCAGATAACTGCTTTGTTCCCCAAGTTTTCTTTCACCAGCTAGAGCCTGTTTATTCCTAAGCTAAATAATAAGGCATAAACAATTTTACTTTTTCTGTTTCTGTTTCGGTTTTCAACAGTTTCCTGTTTTTGTATTTGTTTTAAATATATTTGGGAAGATGTCTCTTGGCTAAGGGAGGTTATAGTAATACTCCAATACTAAGTTTAGAAAAAAAAAGCTTAATTGTTTTGCAAAGTTTATCTTTTGAGTATGCCTACTCTTGGAGATCCAAAGCCAAACAAATTCAATAAGTTATCTCTGCTTTTTTGCTTAGCAGATATTCAAGAGATTTTTTTATTATACGAGGCCTTTTTATTTTACCTGATTTATGATGTTTAATCAACTCATACCTCCTATAAGCCATGCAATGGTTTTTAATGTTGGCCATTAATGCCTGCTTAGATTGTTTTCTGATTATTTGTTTTCCAATTATGCGTTTAGGGTTTATATTGGACATTTAAGTTTGTGGTTTGCTGGAATGAATGGGATTATTATTGTTGAACATAAAATTGAAGTTCTTCTAGAGATGAGTAGGCTTGGTGACTAACACAAGGAAAGGCCCGGTGGCCAACACAAATAAGATGAGATTAGGTGGTGTTCTTCAACACACTTCTTTGATGAGTGGTATTTTATACTTTTATTTACTTTTTCCTTTATTTTTTGTTGTGAAAATCTTGATCTACCACCCCTCCATAAAATTTAATAATTTTACAACAAAAAGCCCTTATCGAAATTCACCTTGTATTGATTGGCCAACCCTCGATCAAATAGGATGTAGTTTGGTTCCACAAGCCGTTAGTCCATCAGAACTCGAAAAATTGAGATTAACTTTAGATCTAATCTAGACACTTCTCTTTACCAATTAATGAGTTTTTTCAAATCTTTCCATAACCCGTCATCTTGTTTGCGTGCATGCTATGATAACTCTTTCCAACCTAGTGATCCTAAAAAATCATGGTTAGCCAGGAGAATCTTAAGTTTAATCTTGGTGCACTCTATTTAGCTGTGATATTCATAGTCTGCACGAGTTTTGGCATATTGTGCATTTTCATTAACCATCATTTTAATTTTATGAGTTGCACAATGTTTTTCATCGTAAAGGATTTGAGTAATTTAATTTACCTCTATATTTGTGTCAATTATCACAATTAAATCACATTATACTTTGCCCAATTTATTGACACTACTTCAGACATAACTTAATTTTTATTGAAATTGCATGATTTTGGTCTAATTAGAAAGATAATAAAATCCTCTACAATTTTATGTTTTTTATTTTGGTTAACATTGAGAAGATAAATTATAATTTTTACAAAAAAATCAAGAAACAAAAATCAGAGGTGGAAAAATTGACCTTTATGCCGTTGTTTTGGGTAGAATCAGTTATTTCTTGCTAGAATTGCATTATTTTTGTGTCTTTGAAAATCTAGCAAAATTCTTTACAACTTTTATGTTTTCTATTTCGACCAATTTTGGCATGATATATTGCAGTGTCATGTGAATCGAGAAACAAACATTTAAATTTAGAAATTTCAAATATATTTTACTTAAATCCAGAAACTATTTTGGTCATAACTTTCTCATATTTTATTGGAATTGCATGATTTTGGTGTCCGCTTCAGCTGATTTTGACATAAGAAGTTGCAGTTTTTGGAATCGAGATACAAAATTCAATTTTAGAAATTCCAAATTTATTTCACCATTTTAAGCATAGCGTTCCGTTTCTTGTTAGAATCATATGATTTTGGCGCGTTGAAAAGCTCAAAATTATCTACAACTTTTATGTTTTCTCATTTGGTGGATTCTGACACGGAAAATTACTGTTTTATGTAAACCGATAATGGACTAAAAATGAACTTAAAATGATCATTCGAGTCAACATTATCGATTTAAATCAATTTAAATAAAAGTTCTTTTATCTAATTAAAAAATAAAACTGATCCATCCTAATTCCAAGGATTTAATCATGCCACTTAAACCTAATGGAGCCCACAGTTAAAAAATTTAAGGCTTAGTCAACCCCTCTTCATTTAATGGTCAAGACAAGCTTAAATTTTCACCAATGTTGAAATCATTTTTAAGATAAGATATTGAATGGATCATTGCTCCATAATAGCTAGCCACTGGCACACACTCTAAGGCTTGTCATTACCTTTCTTAGCCTGTAAACCGAGAAAAGAATGGGGAGAGAATGTGCACCATACACTTTCATCCTTGGATTTAATTCTTAAAACCTTTATCCTCGGCCTTCTACAGACCTTAAGAGAAGAAAACTGTTTGAGTGACCTTCCTGTGCTTGTTGACGTGCAAGAAAACTAATAATGTAGAGCTTGTTTTTCAGAAAAATAATTGCATTTTGGACGTGAGCTCTCTAGACTATGCTGTGTGCTTGTGCGGCCTCTCAAATGCCCTTCCATTTTAATTCACCATCCTCCCTTTACATAGATAGCTTGTTCATTAAAAAAAAAATTGGAAAGGGCGGCTTCTTATTCAGCCACTGGCGTCGGTGCCATCTCCAGCGCCGGCAAGCTCCCTGAGCAGCAACTAAACCACCTGCTGAATGTACCCAACCAAGTGCCACCCCTCATGCATGCTAAAATGGCGAAGAGCAGTTGTGCATGGCCTTATTTTTAGCTATAGTAGCATGAGATAGGAGACGGAGCAGTGACCATTGCATTCCAATATGAAAATGTGATGGTATAATTTTATTCGCATCATATACTGTCTGACAAATTTTCACAAGGATAACATGCAACAAGCGTGGCCCGTCCGCAATCTGCCAACAAGATTTTAAAGAAGGGCTTAAAACAATTTAGAAAATAAATAAAAATTAGAAATTTAT
>NW_021517934.1:0-1208 GCF_001605985.2 Dendrobium catenatum | reverse complement strand
AAAAAAAGGAAGAGAGATTTTAACACTATTTTTTAATTCGAAAAATGTTCAAAATTTCGTTTTTTGTCCCGATTTTGAGCTGCCAATACGCGTCTGTTTGTGTTTTTAATAAAATAATATATAGTGTTTTTTAATTTATTTATTAAGACAGTAAAATAGCCTTTTATTTTATTTAAATTTATTATTTTAATTATAATTAGTTATTATGATTATTATTTTTATTGATTAGTTTATATTATTGTTATTTGAGATTACTACGCTAGGTATTGTATTATGATTTATTTTATAATTATTAATTTTTTTTTTTCTTTTAAAAAATTATTTTAAAAATGGACTTTAATGTCCTTTAAACTTCGAAAAATCATAATTGCCCCGTTTCAAATCGGATTTTTGCGCACAGCACCTTGATTTGAACGTATTTGGATTCTGCACACTCTGGAACTAGTTTTACTTGAAATTTTTGGGTCTGTGTACAAATATTTTAAAATTATTTAATTATTGTATTTGAACTTTGAAATTACGTAACTTTGTCGTTTTAAGTCCTCTGTTGATGCACAGCACCTTGTTTTGGGCGTATCTGAAATTCTGTACAGTGTGAAACCACTTCTGGGTGAAAATTTTGTTTAGATTTTCTGGTACCTCCAAAACAGTGAAACAACACTATTTAAAAACATTATTTTATTATGTTTTAACTTCGGAAATTCATATCTTCGCCGTTTTAAGTAGGATTTTGACGTATAACCCCTTGATCTTTCCAGAAAAGTGCGTATTTTAATTTGGAACCATTTCCAGCCCTTGATTTTGGCTGTCTTGATTGTTTTATGTTTTATCCTGTGATTCGGTTATTTTAATATTATTTAAATTAATTATCATACTAATTATTTTTAAACTAAAAATTATTTTCAAACTATTTTGAAACTTCGATTGGGTGGTCAGTGGGTCTCCCTATACTTATGTATTAGGAATTGAATTATTTTTAATTATTTTATTTTTCAAAATTGTACATTTATATTTATAAGTATTTTAAAACTATTTTAAAAATTATTTATAATTAAATCCTAATTTTGGGAGACTCGCTACTTCGTGAAATTTTAGACATGGGTTCTAGATATGAAGAGCAATCATGGGGGAGCGGGTTAGTGAATGGTTGAGTCCCAATCATTCACTAATACTTCCTTTAGGTGTCTGTCTTTTTATTTTTCGTAGAT
>NW_021517933.1:0-251 GCF_001605985.2 Dendrobium catenatum | reverse complement strand
TGCTTTAGGAAGAATAACTCTTTGGTGTCAAAAGACCTGGCTACTCCGCCGCACTGGGAAAGGTGAAAGTGACTCTAATTTCTCTGCCTCACTAAGAGGGTAAAAAATAGTCAAGGTTCTCTGCATGTAAAAGGAGTACGGTCCTTTGCCGCACCGGGTTGGTGGAAGAGAGTTTGTAAGGGCTTCTCCCCCTAGCTATGGGGACTAAAGGAGATCCACTAAATAGTTTGATGCAATACTTAAAGAGGCGG
>NW_021517932.1:0-311 GCF_001605985.2 Dendrobium catenatum | reverse complement strand
CTATCTATACAATTAAAAATGACATTATTGAACTTATTATAAAAGAAAAATCTACCAGCTTTTGACCATCTTTTTTTTGTAGCATCTAGAAGAAATCTGATAATATTATAGCTATCCCCTTCAATAATAATGCCTTTATAGCAATACATCCAATCTCTCATAACTTCATTGATAGCTTGAATAGATAAGAGCTCCAAACGGGAGATGTCCCAATGGACACAATCTTTTCCAAATGCCCTCAGAAATCTACCCTTGTTATCTTAGAAAACACAATAAATTCCTGCTTTGTAAGAAGGTAGTAATGAAACATA
>NW_021517931.1:0-245 GCF_001605985.2 Dendrobium catenatum | reverse complement strand
TTTTAGAAAGCCCATAAAGATGGTCTAAGATAAGTTGCGCTTCATCAATAGGACTATTATTCATAATAAAAAAAGTCACAATAGAAAGAAGTGGAGTAATGTTGATCCTATCACCAGCTTTTGGAATAATAGAAGATCTAAGAATGTGCTGGATGATTCGAGCATTTTTTGTCATTACAGAAACTCTAGCAATATGATAATTTTGGCCTTTTTCTCTAATCACCCTATTGACTTCAAACCATTTG
>NW_021517930.1:0-555 GCF_001605985.2 Dendrobium catenatum | reverse complement strand
ATTCTTACATTAGCAGTCAGCAAGCAGTTTGTTAAGGCGTAATACAAATATCTAATGAACTTTTTTTTATATTTGATCTAATTTAGGCTTCGTTTGAGACGGCTTTCGCACTGCTTCTTAAAGTAATTTTACAATACAAAAATTTGAATTTTGTACTAGAAATCTGCTTTAGGAAGCAGTAAGAAAGCTATCTCAAACGAAACCTTAGGCTTTGTTTGAAACAACTTTTTTGCTGCTTTTTAAAACATGTTTTTAGTACAAAATTTTCTTGAATTAGAAATTTTTACATTAGAAAGTCTTTTTAGAAAGCAGTAAGAAAATTGCCCCAAACGAAGTCCTGCCGAACTACCACCTGACGCCCGGACTTCTATCGGACCACCACTTGACGCTCGGAGTTCTGCCAGACCACCACCCGATGTTGGAGTTTTGTTGGACCACCGCTCGACGCCGAAGTTTTGCCGAACCACCACCAGGCTACCAACTGACACCCTAATTTTCAAGTCACGCCGGACTTCCATGTATATTCTAGCCCCGCAACAATACTTAAATTAGAAA
>NW_021517929.1:0-406 GCF_001605985.2 Dendrobium catenatum | reverse complement strand
CCAATCCTATCATCCAAGTCAAAATTTTCTACCCCTTGGGTGACTTCTACTATTCCTTCATTTTGTTGTTCTACTCCCTTCCCCAACTTTTCTACACCACTAGTAATCTCCCCAACATCCTCATCATCTTCAACTCTAGGTTTCTTAGGATCGGACTCATCAAAAACCACATGGGTAGTCTCTTCTATCATCAAAGTTCTCTTGTTAAACACCCTAAAAGACTTCCCAACACTAGAATATCCTAAGAAAACTCCTTCATCAGATTTTGCATCAAATTTTCCCAAGTGTGACTTCCCATTGTTATGAATGAAAACTTTACAACCAAAGACATGAAGGTGGGAAAGATTGGGTGTCCTACCCTTAAGGATCTCATAGGGTGTCTTTTCTAGTTTGGCTCTAACATTCA
>NW_021517928.1:0-229 GCF_001605985.2 Dendrobium catenatum | reverse complement strand
GACTCTTCTACTGGAGTAAGGCTAAATTCTTGGAGCTAAATTCTCTCAGAGATAGATTGTTGATAGAAATTCAAGATATACAAAAGGAGGAAGATGAAGGATGGATTTCTTTTGAACGATTACAACTATTGAGGTTTAAAATTAATGAACTCAATGTAACCTTGGCAAGACTCAACACTTGGTGGAGACAATGGGCTAAAGATAGATGGATGGATGAAGGGGATTGTAA
>NW_021517927.1:0-484 GCF_001605985.2 Dendrobium catenatum | reverse complement strand
CAGTTTTGGGTATGTTTGGGCAATCATTTATACTTGTTTTTCATATGAATGTGTGTTCAGTGTTGTAATATCCGTTCTCTAAAATTCAAGTAATTATCTGCTCATAACTATAATTTTAGATGATTTAGTAATTGTGAGTATATATGATTCAGTTGAGTGAAGTATAAAAAAATTAGGAAATGTGGGCTAACAAAGTAGAAAAACCAGAAGTCAGATTTTACTCGGCGAGCGCTGCAGCATCGAGAGTTGACACTCCGACGTCGTATTCTAAGGAAAATGAGGAAAATGGTGGTTTGAGGAAAGTGTTGTGGCCTTGTTGTGTTGTAATGATGTTGGGGATGGAGTATATGATGTTTGTGAGAGTTTGAGAGTTTTGATGCTATGCACATGTCTTGAATAGGTGGGATGTGAAAGATTGGGAGTTATAAGGGGCATAAATACAAGTGCATTCTTCATTCGTATGTGCATCAATTTACTTAGAGCT
>NW_021517926.1:0-214 GCF_001605985.2 Dendrobium catenatum | reverse complement strand
AGTGAACTACCCTAAGGCCAGCTACCTAAACATGCTAGAATATCTATTAACAAGTCGTGTGCGATGTGTAGTAATTTTGATATCTAATTAAAATAATTTGCTTTACAAGTTACAGAGATTATACCTGATTGTGGCGCTGCCACTTACAAGCTCATGAGCAAACGATTCCAAATTGTTGCGCGGCCACTTAAAAGCTCCAAGCTAGCAAATTACC
>NW_021517925.1:0-374 GCF_001605985.2 Dendrobium catenatum | reverse complement strand
TAGCAAAATATATAGGAGAATTAAGGCTTTCGACTATTTTTTCTTGCATCTTTATGTGGAGAAGATTTAGAATGGTGACAAAGTATCAATTAGGCCTACATTAGCTCATATATATAAGTCCCTCGCTCAACCCTTAGAAAACGATATTGGGCAAACTATAAAATTTAAGAAAGGGTTAGAATCAAGAAACTTATAATTGTGCATGAATATATCATAGAAGTATACTATTTTAGGTTGAATTAATCATATTTTTTCTCCTTAATTTCTTTAATCTTCTCCTAACCTCTATGATCATTTAGGTTAGTATAGAAATTTGCGTGAGTTTAACTCACTTTCAAGTTAAAAATTCGCTAAAAATTATTTTGAAGGTATAT
>NW_021517924.1:0-361 GCF_001605985.2 Dendrobium catenatum | reverse complement strand
GGAAAAGTTGATTTTCGGGCGACGCGGAGCTGTTTTCTTCCGACGAGACTTTTCAGGAAATTGCTGTACGCAAGGTAAGGCACAATTCGCCTTTCTCAATTTTCAGAACCGTCATGTTTGGCGGTATTTTTCTGTCCGGATTTGATTTTGGCGAGGCATTTTCGTCCGTATTTTCCGATTGGTTCAGTTTTTACCGTGTAACTTTCTGTATGTTGTTGACGTGCCAAGTGTGCACATTTTGAATATTTTCTGGAGATTTTTGTCCGGGTAGTTTTGATTTGACGGTGTTTTTCGTCGACTGAATTTTTCTGTGTAGTCTAAAATTTGCTAAGCAGTAGAATTAAAGTCTTGTAATGTTGTT
>NW_021517923.1:0-417 GCF_001605985.2 Dendrobium catenatum | reverse complement strand
TTTGATGTTTATAGTAGCTCTGTGTGTCTGTTTCTGTATGAAATGTTGGAAGAAAGTTCTGAAACAAATTCCAAAGCCAGATCCTGAAATCAGTTCAGTCAGTCTGAAAGTTCAGGCCCCACGACCCGATGCGAGCGGAACCCGTCCCGGTCGGGTTGGGTCGTGACATAAATAGAGGTAAATTGAATACTTACGAATAATCGGTGACTATTTCAAGTCTTTTAAAAAAGAGTGGATCACTCATACATCAGACATTCTTCAATTATGAGTTCAGGGAAGGTTTGATGAATGCCACCATTATAATTAGTAGAGTCAACTGACAATTTTCTAATAAAAAAGTTGATGATCAGGCAATCCTGCGTTTCTATTGTAGGGGTGTAAACGAGTCGAGTCAAATCGAGTTTAGGCCCTTATTGA
>NW_021517922.1:0-319 GCF_001605985.2 Dendrobium catenatum | reverse complement strand
ATTTGAAATTCAAAAAAAGCTTTCCAAATACTATAACTTAATTTTGGAAACCCTCTTTGAAATAAAATATGAATTTTAATTCAGATTTTCTTTAATGTCTTGAATATTGTTTAGGCCCCACATAATTAACTGAAAACTCCCTCTCTCCCCTCTCTACATGGCCGGCCCCCTTCCCCTTGCTTCCCTCTCTCCAATTGTCATTAATTGCCCTCAATCAAGACTCTCTAATTACCTTCCATAATTTCTCACCTCCCATTAATCCTTTGATTTGAATTTGAATTCATCCTTCCCTCCAACTTCACTAAATCTGAGAATTAAT
>NW_021517921.1:0-353 GCF_001605985.2 Dendrobium catenatum | reverse complement strand
GATTAATTGCTTTGTTATAGAGCTCATTGTATAATTTCCAAATCATTTTCATTACTTAAGCCTGGTTGTAGACTTCTGATTCTGTCGTCCTAAAGAAATTGTCTGATTTGATGTCATTGAAAGGACTAATTATGAGGCTTTGAGTAATTCAGGGTCAGAGTTCTATATACAAAAGAAATTCCTTTTCCTTTATTCTTTCTTAATTTGAAAAATGAAAATGGCAGCAGCAGGATTAAAAGTAAAATATAGATTCAACCAGCTATTAGGAGTGATGTATGAAGGATTTTTCTTGGTAAAGTCTGGTCCGTAAGCCAAACTGCAAATTTATTACATCATTTGATCTTCTAGCTCTG
>NW_021517920.1:0-208 GCF_001605985.2 Dendrobium catenatum | reverse complement strand
TAAAATGTCAACTTGAACATAAAATTTTCTCTTAAAATGTAAAGCCCAACATAGGGTAGGCTGAGGCTGTCTCTGAACTTCTCAGAATCTGACGCCTCCTACTTTTCTTCCTTTGACCCGCTAATAAATGTTCAACATTGAGCTTTCTCCTTGAAAAATTCCTACTTCTGTTTTTTTTTGTCTTTTACTTTGTACTCAAAAGGGTTAT
>NW_021517919.1:0-232 GCF_001605985.2 Dendrobium catenatum | reverse complement strand
AAACCATTTTAGTTTGGATTGGACCGATTCTGGTGTTGTTGAATTCGTCTCCTTAAGATGCTCAGTTTGATTATAAGTTTGCTGAAATTAGAGTTCGAATGATCCCGAATTTAATTTTGAAAGTTTTTTACTTGAATATGCCTCAAGATTCGTGCTCAATAAAGGTGTTTTTTTGTGAAATATCAATATTATTAAAAAAATTATCTATTTATTAATTATAAATAGATAATAT
>NW_021517918.1:0-556 GCF_001605985.2 Dendrobium catenatum | reverse complement strand
AATGACTATTTCAATTGAAATACAAAAGAATGATGATATCATATTAATCATAAACTATTTTTGAGGACAAAGAAATTGCAAAGGGAATCCATTTGCAAGCAAGTAAAAACTCATCAATTCTCAAAGCGTTCAAATGAACACCATCAATTCTCAAAGCGTTCAAATGAACACCGATGAATGGACACAATAAACAAAGCTTCAAGAGGAACTTGCAAGCAATCATCAACAAGGAAGAAATGGACATATAGCAACATGTTCATGATTTCTAATCCAAGATTTCTTTAGCAAGCATTAAAGATTTGTCACTTTCGTTGGGGAGTTAATTGTCATCAAGAAAATTTACTATACAAGACTCCAAGTTATTTTCAAGTAACAAGCAAGAGGAACTTCATAATTAATGATGATTGAAGGGTCACTCATGGGTGACAATAATAAACACACAATGGAGTTGGTAGACTCATCAATGACCATATATAAAGAATGTAGAAGCTCCCCTACAACCTACATCAAATATCTCACAGATACAAACGACGAGCACCATGAGTACTAAATGACG
>NW_021517917.1:0-249 GCF_001605985.2 Dendrobium catenatum | reverse complement strand
ACGTCCATCAAAGCTTTCTCTGACAAGGCGACGAGATCCTGTAATTTGGCTCTGGTTATCCGAGAGCCAGATTTGGATAAAATGCCAGTTTTAACTCCTGTGGTGGGAAAGTTAAACAAGTTATAGTTGAAGATGAAATGAACTCTCCCCATCATAAAATTGTATCATCATCATCAGGAAGGAAATTGATTGTTAGTAGGTTTGCCAATTTTAAACCTATGACAGCAACAGAAGAAGTTCATTTGTCTG
>NW_021517916.1:0-275 GCF_001605985.2 Dendrobium catenatum | reverse complement strand
TAATTAAAATATTTTTTCTAGGAAAAATATATTTTAAATATAACTAATCGTACATTATGAACATCAAATCATACTGGATAATCTATTATAATTAGAAAGCCTGCCGTCCATTAAACTATGCAAAAATTTTAATTTGAATAGTTATTCTAATCTTAATGTATGAATTTGATTATAATATATGATGTTTAAAACTTTACAAAATTTAATCCTTTGATTTTCAATCAAATCTATTTAATTTTGATATTTTGATCATACTATATGAACTGGATCATACT
>NW_021517915.1:0-225 GCF_001605985.2 Dendrobium catenatum | reverse complement strand
CTTTCTCCATTCCCTTTGTCTTTTTCTTTCTGCTTCTCATCATTCTATCCCAAATATAGGACTTTGAAAGACAGAAACATTTGGCTTTGCAGTCTGGTAATAATAGTACGAATTAGAATTTGCAGCAAAGCTCGTGCCTTCAAAACTCCCTCCAAATCCAACGCCATTAATAGCAGAATTCCTCCATACCAAGTTATTACCATTATCAGTACTCTCCATTACCAC
>NW_021517914.1:0-493 GCF_001605985.2 Dendrobium catenatum | reverse complement strand
CACTTTGCCACAGCCAAAGCACATAAGTCCAATTCCCTCATATTCTACTTTCTGATAGAATCTCCCATTCAAACTGTTAGCCCAAATCCCTGCCTGGAGCTTATTAGCCAAATTCATCCTCACACACACCCGAGCATACTCTCTTCTTCCCCAATTTCCTGTCTGCGCATCAATCCAGAGGAGAACTCCAATCTTCGAAGCAATCCTGGATATGTTACATTCATCCCAATACTGTAGAGGGAGATTAGGTAATCTTATCCATACCGGAGAGGAAAGACCTTCCATCGACGCCGGAGAGAAGCTCGGCGTCCATCTATCTAATCCCACAATATTACCTCCAATAAACTAAAGGCCTCCACAAAGAACAGCATCCCTTGCTTCAATAGAAGCAAAGACAACAAAGCAATCATATCCCAGCATAGTATGCTGGAATTCACCGAACCTTCCCCAATGTCATTGTATTTCTGACTTCAGCAAGAAGTAGGAGGCTCTT
>NW_021517913.1:0-316 GCF_001605985.2 Dendrobium catenatum | reverse complement strand
TGTCTGTTTTAGAGAAGTCAAACACAACTTAACAAAGATTTCAAGAAAAAATAGGAAGTAAATTTTTCAATTTTTAGAAAAGGTGAGTGTGTGTTTTGGAAAAAAAATATGAATAATAATAAAAAAAAATAAAAGAAAAAAGAAAAAAAATGAAAACAAAGAAAAAACAAAAACCAAAAAGGAAGAGAAAAAAAATAGCCATTTTTTAACCATTATCTCTTTCTTGGTCTGATTCTTCAGACACCATCTCTGCCCATGAGATTTTGTGTTTTTCATTATTTTCCCATTTAAACTTTAGCTTTGCCTTGCCCTTTTC
>NW_021517912.1:0-570 GCF_001605985.2 Dendrobium catenatum | reverse complement strand
AAAACCGTATAAAAATTCAAACTGAAGGTCTTTTTTTTCGGCGGTGATATTTTCCAGCAGCTTATGCCACCGGAATTAGTCACTTAAAACTGACGGTAAGACTGCTAGTAACTGCATCGTAGATAGAACATTCTGACGACGTTTCTTGTAGTCAAGCCGTCGTAGATAATGATGCTTCACATTTTACTAAGGTGTAGTTCTATATAAGTTATACCTCTTATCATCATTTTTGATAAAGATATTAGGCTTATTTCTTATTTTTAGAATTCATTTTGGAAATTATTATTTTTTTTCCAAAGTTAAACTTCCTTTAAGCTTTTTATGTACGAGCTTATCAATATATGTGGTAGTCGATGACACTTTAAGATATTTGCTTAAATTTATAAGAATATGTTTGGAGAGTTGGGATCTGCATTTTTCTACTTTTGAGTTTGCTTAAATACATTATAAGAATAAGTTCGAAAATTTATGATGTTTGTTTACTTATAATAGCATAATCAAATATATCAATGTTTGAAATTGCATATAATTATAATCCCAATTGACTTATTTATCTAGATGATATATCTT
>NW_021517911.1:0-1431 GCF_001605985.2 Dendrobium catenatum | reverse complement strand
GTTTGGATTATCAAATTCTTAATTTCTAACCTTTTCTTGGCTATGCGTTGTCAATCCAATTCTATTAAGTTTCTGATTAAAACCAAGAGATAATTTTCTCATTTTAAGAATATTTATTTTTCACTAGATCAGCGAATATTTTTTTTCTTATGGTCATTTTGTTTGTGCCTCCTCTCTTTTTGATAATGTAAAAGGGGGAGAACGTATTGTTGAATTTTTTTATTACTGATTTTCTTTCAAAAAATTTAAAAATAACAAAAATATTTTTATCTCTCCTATTTTAAAAGTGTTATTCTAATGCGGGGGAGATTAGGAAAAAATTTTCTTTTTGAAAAATTCAAATTGCAATGTTTGCCATCATAAGAGAGGGGGAGATTGTTGTGGATCTATTTTAATGATTTATGATTTTGATGATAGCAAACACTTCTATTTCTCTCTGACGGCCTTATTTACTAACATTTATGGTCCACATGATCAGACTGCAATTTAGAACCAGCTCAAGATTGGGGTGACTAGGTCTTAGTCCGTTTGTACACTTATTCCTTTCTTGAGTCTATTGTATTTGGTGTGTCTCCTGATGATTTGTAACTTGGAAGATTTTCTAATTGTTCCCTAGAGTTTATTGTTTTTGCTAACATCATCGACAATATTTTTATCGGCCTGGACGATCTGTTCAAAAATAGAAACCCTAATTAGGATATCCTCATTAAAGCAGCCGTCATTATGCAAAACACATCGTCCTGGATGATTTTATATCGGCCAGGACGATAGGCTTAATTCTGAAAGAATCTGCCGCCAGATCTATTTAGAAATAACCTATTTTTTGACATCGTCCAAGTGGATCAACCAGGACTATAAAATATCGTCTAGGACAATCCATGTAATTTTTTCCAAAATTTATCTTGAATTTAAGGAAAGCAATTATGACTTAATTTCACGATCAAATCGGCCTGGACGATCACCAGATCATCCTGGCTGATATGCTGGATGATTTGACATCAGAAAGCTCTTTTTCAGGCCGATGTCAAGGACAATATTCAACAATTTATACTGATCGTCCAGGATGATATATTATCATCCTGGACGATGTGAATAAATTTCTTATGATCGTCTCAAATCGTCCCGGCTGATTGGGCTTAAATTGTGCTGATCGTACATGACAATATGCCTATCGTCCTGGACGATAATGTCGCAACTTACGTTAATGAGCTCATTTTGAGCACTTCTATTTAATCTTTGTCAAGGCACTTATTAAGTGTCTTTGATAGCCATTGTAGCTTCATTTATTTGGGGGAAAGTTGAAGAGAGAGCATGAAAGGGAGTGAGGAAAGAGTAAAGTTTGAGAGAGGGAGAAGATCCTGTGAGGGGGGACTCAAGGGAGTGTGGAGGGGGTACCACACGGTTGCTCCGGCAAGCTTGCACTTGAGGGAA
>NW_021517910.1:0-224 GCF_001605985.2 Dendrobium catenatum | reverse complement strand
CCTAACATCTTTTAGAAGAATTGTATTTGCTCTTGTGTGTACTAACATTTCAGGGAAATTAAACTCCAGATTATGATGACTTCAAATTAAATTCAGCATGAGATACTCTGTAATATTTGAAGCTTGTACTTTTCTTTAAAATAAAAAATTGAAAGGGAGTGATTGTAACTTGAGTGAATAAAAACAAACACACACACACATGAGGAGATCATATAAAATTTATA
>NW_021517909.1:0-223 GCF_001605985.2 Dendrobium catenatum | reverse complement strand
TTTCAACAATAAAGATTATTGAGAAAAAAAATTGTAAGATAAGATAAAAAATTATATAATTGCAAAGAATTTTGAGATGAAATTAATAATTTACATGTTTGATGGATTAAAGAAGCGTGTACACAATTTAAGATGAGTAACATAATAACAAGATTATAAGAGTGTTTTTCTTACTTTATAGATTACTATTATTTATCATTTTTTTTTTCCAATTGGTGGTTGA
>NW_021517908.1:0-313 GCF_001605985.2 Dendrobium catenatum | reverse complement strand
TCAAATTGATAAATAAAAGAAGAATAATACTCCTTCAGAGATAAGCATATAGTTGACCCTGTTAAAATCCAAAAGGGACAGAAAACCAGTAAAAAGAAAACAAGTTAAAAAAAGAAGCTTATAAGTGGTAGAACATGGCATTCTGATCCAACTTTTCACGCCAAGCATACAAAAGCTTATAACCCGATAACATTAAATAAGAAGAGCAAATGACTAATATATGTAAATCATTAAACAAAAATTACATAAAAGGAAATCTTTGCATTTCAATCAATAATCTTTTTTTTTTCTTTTCTCTAATTGTTAAGTAAAA
>NW_021517907.1:0-245 GCF_001605985.2 Dendrobium catenatum | reverse complement strand
TGGAATTAAGCCTATTGGGCCCCACATAGTTCAGTCAACCATCTTTTCCGTAAGGTTAGGTTTCCTCCTTCCCTTAAGATTAGATCCGCTAGTGGTAGAGTACTCCCTTCGAGGCACTACCCTAGTATCAAACCCATATTCGATCCTCTGTAGTTAGGATTTCTTCCTTTCTATACGATCACTCAATATTCTTTTCCTTAAGGTTAGGTTTCCTCCTTCCCTTAGGATTAGATCCACTAGTGGTA
>NW_021517906.1:0-290 GCF_001605985.2 Dendrobium catenatum | reverse complement strand
TTACTTTCATAGAAGCGTGCAAAATGGAGTTCGATTGGAGGTGAATCACGACATTTTTGAGTTTCACTGCATTTTGGTGTGAAAAATGGGATTTTCGGTTGGAGATGCCCTAAGCATAATAAGAGCTAGATTATCAAGTTTGAACAAGAATTTAATGTTTGAATCATGTTTGAATTTCTTGAGCTCATTTTCAAAAAACAAAACAAAGAAGCTTGATTAGGGCATCACTTTACTTGGTTCGGATCATTGAACTGCAGGTGAATTGTTAAAAGGGCGACTTGTTTATTTTT
>NW_021517905.1:0-335 GCF_001605985.2 Dendrobium catenatum | reverse complement strand
TTTATATTACAAAATTATTTAAAAAAAAAAAACTGTCCCAAATAAAATTTTGTTTAGAATAAATTATACTTTTATGTTTTCACTTTTAAAACTTCCTTTATTTCAAAGAGAGAGAGAGAGAATATTAAGAATTCGTTTGAAACAAATTTATTATAGTTTTCTAGAACATTGTTTTAGTAAAAAAAAAATTTAAGCTAAATATTTTTATATTAAAAAATTATTTTCAAAAGCAATAAAAAAATCCTCCCTAACGACGCCTAAATCAAAATTTCAATGCAATATTTATTATTATCAGTTAGATAAAGAACCAAAAAAAAAAAAAATTCAGCTTCTCA
>NW_021517904.1:0-1420 GCF_001605985.2 Dendrobium catenatum | reverse complement strand
CAATCCATAGAATAGTAGAATATCCGATCATGGTTACTCTTAGCTCAGACATTTTTTTAGTGTAGAATCATCTTTTGAAATTAATGACCTAACTCAAAGAATTAATTGGATATGAAAAAGAATCCATCCATCACTTGGCTTAAGAAAAAACTATCTTTATAAAATAATGAACCAAAGTAAATTTGTCACAATCGCAAAACAATCGAAATCAAGCCTTTGAGAACCAAAACTTCTAAGTTCTAAAAGATTTAAAAAGAGAGAATAGCTTGCTTTTGAGTGGGCTCATTTTATGCCTCTTGTCAATTTGAGTGGCGCTTTACGCATCTTTTTTATTTTCGATACAGTTTTGTGTATATTTTTCAATTTTGGCGTCTTTGCGCTTCTTTTGTTGGCATCATTGGCCAATTTTTTTATTTTTATTTTTATTTTTGCAAGCTATATTCTCTTTTATAACCTCTTAAAAAAATTTTAGTTGTGAATATATCTTATCAGATATTAGAGAATAGGAGCTCTCTCTCTAACATAAGTAAGAATTACCACAAGTAGAATTAATAATCAAAGATAAGAGTAACGAGGGATCTTGATGTGACAAAAAAACTTTAAACATTATAAATACAAGATAGATTTACTTAAGCAAGATTAAGAAAAGATCTCAATTTCATAAACAATCTTTAATTTAAGATAGATTTTTGATTAGAAAAGAAAACAATGCCACTAAAAATAGGTTAGAGAAAGAGACACAATCACAAAATATTTTTACCATCTAGGAGATTAGGAGATGAAAACCACATTGACTACAAATTTTCAAAAGCGAGGACAAGAAATATAATATCATTTCAGCGATGATTTTTAAGACTAAGAAAAAGAAACAAAAGAAAAATAAAACAAACTTAAAACTAATAAAAAACAAAAGCTAAAGCAAGTAACTAAAAGATCAAGTTTCATGCATTTATGTATTTTGTTTGATTTAGAAAAGTTCCATCCTCCAATTGTTTTATGATAAACCCCAAAAAGTAGGACAACTCTCCCATCAAATTCATCTCAAACTCTCTACTCATTGTTTTAGAAAAATCATCACACAACTTCTTATAAGAAGATCTAAAGAGTATATCATCAACATAAATATGAACAATGAGTAAATCATCTCCAACTCTTCTAAGAAAAGGGTGGTGTCTACGTTCCCCTTGACAAACTCCCTTTCTAGTAAGAATGTGCTAAGCCTCTCATACCAAGCTCTTGGTGCATGCTTTAAACCATACAAAGGCTTTTTTTATTTAAAAACATGATTTGGAAATTGGGAGCTCTAAAAACCTGAAGGTTGTTCTACAAAAATATCTTCTTTTATTTCCCCATTTAAAAAGGTACTCTTGACATCCATTTGAAAATGCTTAAATCCTTTATAACAGGCAAAGGCTAATAG
>NW_021517903.1:0-290 GCF_001605985.2 Dendrobium catenatum | reverse complement strand
AAATGACAACACTCCTTTTCAATATAACATAAACATGCACAAATATTGAAAACTTAGAAGGAAACAAAACTTAAAAAATTGATAAGAAGGCATACAAAACAACCAAATAACTAAATTAAAATACCCTCAGAACAACCTTATAAGGTCACCTCCCTTACAAATCATGAAAATAGAGAATGGTGCTCAAAGGAATAATCAAATAAGTGGTTCACCATAGAAATTATGATCCAGCTCAAGTCGGCGTTCCTACAACAAATACCAACAAATGGGGCACAACAACACCATACACT
>NW_021517902.1:0-307 GCF_001605985.2 Dendrobium catenatum | reverse complement strand
GGATCGTGATAATGACGCCCTGCATCCACTATAATGTAAGTAGTCGAAAATTCCTAACTAGCTAGCTCAGCTCTCTGTCAGCCTTGTTTCCACTGCCAATTGCATCCATTTCTTATAATTATTCATGCAGTAACTAATCAGGGCATTATAGTCATTAAATACATCTTAAGTTATATATATATATATATATAACAATCTTGTTGTCACTCTGCACATACTTCTGCATTATACAAATGGTCTAAGTTCTTGCTTGTTTATTCAATCACTATTAGTTCTGCAATGCGTTGAAGAGAAGTAAATGTATAAA
>NW_021517901.1:0-294 GCF_001605985.2 Dendrobium catenatum | reverse complement strand
TTGGTTTTAGGTGACCCGTTTGATAACGAGTTTTCATAGGATGAATTGATTGTTTTTGAGGAAATGTGGTGATGGGATCGTGTTGAGTAGTATTTTCTGGATTGAAGACTGGAGTGTTAGTTGCCTGTGTAGTTTCGGGAAGTTGTGAGTTGCAGTGGGATGACGAGTGGGATGAAGGTAATGAGATTTGTGGTTGTTTTGACGTTGAAGCAGGATGTTTGTTGAGCTGGACAGAGGTTTTTGTATTAATGGCATTGGCGGGAACAAGAAGTAGAGGACAAATATTTGAGGGAG
>NW_021517900.1:0-219 GCF_001605985.2 Dendrobium catenatum | reverse complement strand
GAAGTCGACAGGGTTCGAACCTTTAAATAAATACACGTTTGTAGTGCCCAGTGTATTTGTTTCAATACATTCTTTTTAGGCCTTCAATCAAGATAATTCATAAGCAAAGACACAAAGCCTACAAGAAACCCGATCCTCGATCAACCGCTTGGTCGAGTTGACAGGGTTCAATCAACAAATGGAAATGACCCCAAAACACCCCGATGATGGCCGTGTTGA
>NW_021517899.1:0-273 GCF_001605985.2 Dendrobium catenatum | reverse complement strand
GATTGGACTGGGACATGGTGGTGATAGACCAGATTGGAGATTTCGCCGGCATAAGATGGCCCGGTTGGGATGTCCGTCAATGCGTAAGGGGACAGCTCAGTGGCTAGCGATGTAGCCGGGCAAGAGGGGAGCTCGGGGTTATCACGTGTGAGTGTGAGGGAGACCAGCTTACAGCTTACTGGAGTCAGGCTTGTCCCGTAGAGAGAGGGAAGAATATGAAGCGCGGCCCTTGCGACTGTGAGGGAGAAAGGCACGGATGGCCTTCTCTGTCTT
>NW_021517898.1:0-336 GCF_001605985.2 Dendrobium catenatum | reverse complement strand
CAAAGGAGCTCAATAATTGCAAGTTGCCGACAATATCATCTATGCCGATATGGACAACGTCCTAGCTGATATGGACATCATCCTGGCCGATCAGTACAAATCTCAAAAGATCGGCCAGAGCATCGCCCTGATTGCAAACTGGATGATTTAAAATTGGCTTGATCGTCCAGGCCAATCTCACGATGCCGATCAGTTCAAATCAGAGGAAGATCATCCAGAGCATCACCCTGAATTTGAACTGGCTGATATTTATCGTCCAGAAATGACTAAGGTTTTTGAATAGATCATCCTGGCCGATTCTACGATCGTCCAGGACGATATGATCGTATCAATCAT
>NW_021517897.1:0-233 GCF_001605985.2 Dendrobium catenatum | reverse complement strand
AGCTAGTGGAGATTTTTTTTTTGCCAATTTTTAAAAAACTTATATGAAAAGGAACCAGAGTTTTCATTTTTTTTAAATGACAATTAAAAATTCTCAGCAAAATAATTTAAATAAAAAAATCCCACGAGTGTGCACCCAACATTCACGTACAAAGCGAGCTTTTTATGACATTTTTAAAATAATTTTATTTTATTTATTAAATATAAATATAAAAAAATAATAATAATCAACTA
>NW_021517896.1:0-205 GCF_001605985.2 Dendrobium catenatum | reverse complement strand
TATTTATATCTAAATCCTAACTTTGGGAGACCCGCTACTTCGTGAAATTTTAGACATGGGTTCTAAATGTGAAGATCAATCATGGGGGAGTGGGTTAGTGAATGGTTGAGTCCCAATCATTCACTAATCCGTTCTTTAGGTGTCTGTCTTTTCATTTTCGTAGATTGTATGTGTAGGTTGCACCACGAGCACTTAGCCTAGGCTC
>NW_021517895.1:0-1177 GCF_001605985.2 Dendrobium catenatum | reverse complement strand
ACAAAAATCACCTGACAAGTCAGTAAAGACAAATCAAGTAATCCTCCATCAATGTCCGCAACACAAAGCACAGGACAAAAGAAATCAACATCTCAATCGTCTATTGATACATCTAAAAGCTTTATGGAGAAGGAAAGTTTTAGTGTGACATCCAAGCAAAATTTTGGAGATCCACTAAAGGAGAATCGTAGTGTGTCATCCAAATAAATTTTTGGAGATCCACTAAATGAAAACCTCTGTGTGACATCTAGAATAAAAATCTAGAGATCCACAGGTTCAAACATCTTACAACAAACGTGATTCGCTCCAGACGCGTACCACATTTGTTGGGGGGCATTTGTTGACCAATATGTAATAACCAAAAGAACAAAAAAAATCTGCATTCCTCGAACTGTCGAAGGATCCCCGAAATCATGCATGAAATCCTGCGAGCTGCTCTGATCTACGATCAAATCCCGCAAATCCCGTTGTGCTCGCGTCTCATCCCGGGATTTTTGCGTAAAACCAGCGATGAGGGACTCGATCCCACTCCCATTTGCGCCTATAAGAAGGAGACGAGATCTCTGCTTCGACAACCACTCCCATTCGCTACTTCTTCCATTCTCTCTCCCGCTCTCTGTCCGACTCCACACTCACTGCTTCCGCTCCAATCGACCGAGCTCCCTCTCCTCCCTATCCGACGATCTTCCCCTCCGATCGGAAGCAAAGAATCGGAGCTCGCTTGCTGCGGAGGCAACCTTCTCCCTTTCACGGCTTCTTCTGACGAACCCCACTGCTCCGACCAAATCCCGATCTCCCTTCCTCTCTGTCCGAGCTCCGATCTCCTCCCCGAGCCAAGCCTCCTCCGATCCACAGAGAGAGAGAGACAGAGAAAGAGGGAGGTCTTCTCCTACCTGAAGCCGACTCCATCTCCTCCGACGACTTTCCCTTTTGCCCGATCGGGAGTAGCGACTGGAGCTCCCTGTGAAGGTAACTTATCCCCTTTGAATGAGCTTCTTCGGCCGAAACCTGTAAATCCGCCAAACTCTAGGATTTACAGTAAAGAGAGGGAATGGAGGATTTATTCCTTTATGAGATTTACGGGTTTGGCAAGTTTTAGCATAGAACCTTGCTCAAATCCGACATAAAATCTTGTTCAAACCCTATATAAATCCTGTTTATTTGATTCTTAATTACA
>NW_021517894.1:0-257 GCF_001605985.2 Dendrobium catenatum | reverse complement strand
AATTCATTCATTATATATAAATTATTAAATACAAACATCATTATATCAAAATATTTTTTATAAGATTTTTATAAAAATAAATTAAAATTAGTGTTTTTATTACGCTAATTTTAAAATAAATTTAATAATTTTTAATACACTTCATATTTTATTAACTCAAGTGAACTCACAAGCAAAGCTGAAATTAATACAAACCATCACACATACATGCACAAATACTTTCAGACATTAAGCTATTAATCAATACAAAGTAGTTT